>NW_016108074.1:55671-58911 GCF_001604975.1 Cebus imitator | reverse complement strand
ATCTGAGTTCAAGTCCTGGATATCTTTGTTAATTTTCTGTCTTGTTCATCTGTCTAATATTGACAGTGGAGTGTTAAAGTCTCCCACTATTATTGTGTGGGAGTCTAAGTCTCTTTGTAGGTCGTTAAGAACTTGGTTTATGTATCTGGGTGCTCCTGTACTGGGTTCATATATATTTAGGATAGTTAGTTCTTCTTGTTGCATTGATCCTTTTACCATTATGTAATGCCCTTGCTTATCTCGTTTGATCTTTGTTGGTTTAAAGTCTGTTTTATCAGAGACTAGGATTGCAACCCCTGCTTTTCTTTTGCATGTGAGATGAGTCTCCTGAGTACAGCACATCAATGGGTCTTGACTATCCAATTTGCCAGTCTGTTTCTTTTGACTGAGGCATTTAGCCTGTTTACATTTAAGATTAATATTGTTATGTGTAAGTTTGTTCCTGCCATTTTGATTCTAGCTGGTTGTTTTGCCCATTAGTTGAAGCAGTTTCTTCATTGTGTTGATGGTCTTTACCATTTGGTACATTTTTGGAGTGTCTGGTACTGGTTGTTCCTTTCAATGTTTAGTGCTTCTTTCAGGAGCTCTTGTAAGCCAGGTCTGATGGTGATGAAATATCTCAGCAATTGCTTGTCCATAAAGGATTTTATTTCTCCTTTGCTTATGAAGCTTAGTTTGGCTGGATATGAAATTCTGGGTTGAAAGTTCTTTTCTTAAAGGACTTATCCCTTTCCTCTAGATTTTGTAGTTTATGTGCATAGAGGTGTTCATAATATTCCCTGATGATTGTTAGTATTTCTATGCAGTCAGTGGTGATATCCCCCTTTGCATTTCTGATGGTGTTTATTTGAATCTTCTGTCTCTTCTTTATTCTTCTAGCTTGTGGTCTATATATTTTTTTAATTTTTCAAAAAACCAGATCCTGGATTCATTGATCTTTTGAATTTTTTTTAAATGTCTCTATCTCCTTCAGTCCAGCCCTGATTTTGGTTATTTCTTGTTTTCTGCTAGATTTGGGGTTTCTTTGTTTTTGGTACTCTAGGTATTTTAGTTGTGATGCTATGTTGTTAACTTGAGATCTTTCTAGCTTTTTGATGTGAACATTTAGTGCCATGAATTTCCCTCTTAATGCTGCCTTATCTGTCTCTCAGAGATTCTGGTAATTGTATATTTTTCTCACTAGTTTCAAAGACCTTCTTGATTTCTGCCTTAATTTCATTATTTACCTACAAGTAATTCAGGAGCAGGTTGACAATTGTTTGGTTTTGAATGAATTCTTTAGTCTTGAGTTCCAATTTGATTGTGCTGTGGTCCAAGAGACTGTTTGCTATGATTTCAGTTCTTTTGCATTTGCTCGGGAGTGTTTTACTTCCCATTATGTGACTGATGCTAGAGTAAGAACTGTATGACAATGTATATTCTCCTGTCTAGGGTGAAGAGTTTTGTCACTATCTGTCAGGTCCACTTGATCTAGAGCTGAGTTTAGGTCCCAAATATCCTTGTTAATTTACTGTCTTGATGATTGTGAGTAGAATGTTCAAGTCTCCAACTATTATTGAGTGAAGTCTAAGTCTCTTTGAAGGTCTCTAAGAACTTGTTTTATGAATGTGGATGCTCCTGTGTTGGGTGCATATATATTTACGATAGCTCTTCTTGTTGATTTTAACCCTTATCATTATGTAATGCCCTTCTTTGATATTTTCGATTTTTGTTTGTTTAAATTGTGTTTTGCAAGAAACTAGGATTGTAACCCTTGATTTTTTCTGTTTTTCATTTGCTTGGTAGATTTTCCTCCATCCCTTTATCTTGGGCCTACATTTGTCTTTGCATCTGAGTTGGGTCTCTTGAAGATAGCATACAAATGGGTCTTGGTTCTTGATCCAGCTTGGCACTCTACGTCTTGTAATTGGGGGATTTAGCCCATTTACATTTAAGCTCAGTGTTGATATGTGTGGATTTGATCCTGTCATCATGTCAGCTGGTTATTTTGCAGATATTTTTATGTGGTTGCTTTATAGTGTCGCTGCTCTGAAGTACAGTGTGTTTTTGTAGTGACTGGTTTTGGTTTGGTAGTCTTGGTTTTTCATATTTGGTGCTTTCTTCAGCAGCTCTTGTAAGGCAGGTCTGGTGATAACAATTTCCCTCAGCATTTGCTTTTCTGAAAGAAGATCTTATTTCTTCTTCGCTTATTATGTTAGTCTGTTTTCATGCTGCTGATAAAGACATACCTGAGACTGAGCCATTTACAGATGAAAGAGGTTTAATGGAGAACTCACAGTTCCACGTGGCTGAGGAAGCCTCACAATCATGGCAGAAGGCAAGAAGAAGAAAGTCACGTCTTACATGGGTGGCAGCAGGCAAAGAGAGCTTTTGCAGGCAAACTCCCTTTAAAAAAAAAAAACTATCAGATCTCATGAGACTCATTCACTATTACAAGAACAGTGCAAAAAAGACCAGCCCTGTAATTCAGTCACCTCCCACAAGATTCTTTCCATGACATGTGGGAATTGTGGGAGTTACAATTCAAGATGAGATTTGGATGGGGACACAGAGCCAAACCATATTACTTATGAAGTTTAGTTTAGCTGGCTATGAAATTCTGTATTGGAATTTCTTTCTTTCTCTTTCTTTCTCCTTCCTTCCCTTCCTTCCCTCCCTCCCTCCTTCCTTCCTTCCTTCCTTCATTCCTTCCTTCCTCCCTTCTTTCCTTCCCTCTTTCCCTACCTCTGTCCCTCCCTCCCTCCCTCTCTCCCTCCCTCTCTGTCTCTCTCTCTCTTTCTTTTTCTTTTTTTGGACAGTCTCGCTCTGTCACCCAGGCTGGAGTGCGATCTCGGCTCACTGCAACCTCTGCCTCCCAGGTTCAAGCAATTCTCCTGCCTCAGCTTCCTGAGTAGCAAGGATTACAGGTGTGCCACCACACCCAACTAATATTCTTTTTTTAGATTTATTTAAATTTTTATTCATATACTAATAGGATATGCTTTGTTATAAGACTTTTTTTCTTTTTTTTTACTGCATTGTAGGTTTTGGGGTACATGTGAAGAACATGCAAGATTGCTGCATAGGTATACAGGTGGCAGTGTGATTTGCTGCCTTCCTCCCCCTCACCTATATCTGGCATTTTTCCCCATGCCATCCCCCCAACTCCCCACCCCCCGCTGTCCCTCCCCTATTTCCCTCCAACTGACCCCAGTGTGTAGTGCTCCCCTCCCTGTGTCCATGTGTTCTCATTGTTCAACA
>NW_016108074.1:0-53741 GCF_001604975.1 Cebus imitator | reverse complement strand
TGCCAGTATTTTGTTGAAGATTTTTGCATCTATGTTCATCATGGATATTGGCCTGAAGTTTTCTTTTCTTGTTGAGCCTCTGTTGGGTTTTGGTATCAGGATGATGTTGATCTCATAAAATGATTTGGGAAGGATTCCCTCTTTTTGGATTATTTGGAATAGTTTCAGAAGGAATGGTACCAGCTCCTCTTTGTATGTCTGGTAGAATTCGGCTGTGAACTTGTCTTGACCTGGGCTTTTTTTGGGTGGCAAGCTCTTAATTGCTGCCTCAACTTCAGATCTTGTTATTGGTCTATTCAGGGTTTTGACTTCTTCCTGGTTTAGGCTTGGGACGAGGCAAGTGTCCAGGAATTTATCCACTTCTTCCAGGTTTACTAGTTTATGTGCATAGAGTTGTTTGTAATAATCTCTGATGATGGTTTGAATTTCTGTGGAATCTGTGGTGATATCCCCTTTATCATTTTTTATTGCATCAGTTTGGTTGTTCTCTCTTTTCTTTTTTATTAATCTGGCTAGTGGTCTGTCTATTTTGTTGATCTTTTCAAAAAACCAGCTCCTGGATTTATTGATTTATTGAGGAGTTTTTGTGTCTCTATCTCCGTCAGTTCTGCTCCGATCTTAGTTATTTCCTGTCTTCTGCTAGGTTTTGAGGTTTTTTTTCATCTTGCTCCTCTAGCTCTTTCAATTTGGATGATAGGGTGTCAATTTTAGATCTCTCCTTTCTTCTCATGTGGGCACTCATTGCTATATATTTTACTCTAGAGACTGCTTTAAATGTGTCCCAGAGATTCTGGTACGTTGTGTCTTCATTCTCGTTGGTTTTGAAGAACGTCTTTATTTCTGCCTTCATTTCATTGTTTATCCAATCAACATTCAAGAGCAAGTTGTTCAGTTTCCATGAGGTGTGCAGTTCTGAGTTAGTTTCTGAATTCTGAGTTCTACCTTGATTGCACTGTGGTCTGAGAGACTCTTTGTTATGATTTCTGTTCTTTTGCATTTGCTGAGGAGTGATTTGCTTCCAATTATGTGGTCAGTTTTAGAGTAGGTATGATGTGGTGCTGAGAAGAATGTATATTCTGTGGATTGGGGTGGAGAGTTCTGTAATGACCTATTAGGTTTGCTTGTTCCAGGTCTGAGTTCAATTCCTGGATATCCTTGTTAATTTTCTGTCTGGTTGATCTGTCTAATATTGACAATGGGGTGCTAAAGTCTCCCACTATTATTGTGTGGGAATCTAAGTCTCTTTGTAAGTCATTAAGAACTTGCCTAAGGTATCTGGGTGCTCCTGTATTGGGTGCATATATATCTAGGATCGTTAGCTCTTCTTGTTGCATTGATCCTTTTACCATTATGTAGTGTACTTCTTTGTCTCTTTTGATCTTTGTTGCTTTAAAGTCTGTTTTATTAGAGATAAGAATTGCACCTCCTGCTTTTTTTTGCTCTCCATTTGCTTGGTAAATCTTCCTCCATCCGTTTACTTTGAGCTTTTGTGTATCCTTGCATGTGAGATGGGTTTCCTGGATACAGCACACTGATGAGTTTTGGCTTTTTATCCAATTTGCCAGTCTGTGTCTTTTGATTGGGGCATTTAGTCCATTTACATTTAGGGTTAATATTGTTATGTGTGGATTTGATACTGCCATTTTGATGCTAGCTGGCTGTTTTGCCCATTGGTTGATATAGATTCTTCACTGTGTTGATGCTCTTTACCATTTGGCTTATTTTTGGAGTGGCTGGTACTCGTTTTTCCTTTCTATGTGTAGAGCTTCTTTCAGGAGCTGTAAAGCAGGCCTGGTGGTGATGAAATCTCTGAATACTTGCTTGTTCACAAAGGATTTTATTTTTCCTTCACTTATGAAGCTTAGTTTGGCTGGATGTGTAATTCTGGGTTGAAAGTTCTTTTTTTTAAGGATGTTGAATATTGGCCCCCACTCTCTTCTGGCTTGTAGGGTTTCTGCTGAGAAATCTGCTGTGTCTCATGGGCTTCCCTTTCTGTGTAACCTAGCCTTTCTCCCTGGCTGCCCTTAGCATTTTCTCCTTCATTTCAACCCTGGTGAATCTGACGATTATGTGCCTTGGGGTTGCTCTTCTTGAGGAATATCTTTGTGGTGGTCTCTGTATTTCCTGGACTTGAATATTGGCCTGCCTTGCTAGGTTGGGGAAGTTTTCCTGGATAATATCCTGAAGAGTATTTTGCAGCTTGGATTCATTCTCTTCGTCACATTCAGGTACACCTATCAAACGTAGATTAGGTCTTTTCACATAGTCCCACATTTCTTGGAGACTTTGTTCATTCCTTTTTACCCCTTTTTCTCTAATCTTGCCTTCTCGTTTTATTTCATTGAGTTGATCTCGACCTCTGATATCCTTTCTTCTGCTTGATCAATTTGGCTGTGGAAACTTGTGCATGCTTCACGAAGTTCTCCTTTTGTGTTTTTCAGCTCCATCAATTCACTTATATTCCTTTCTAATTTGTCCATTCTCGTTAGCATTTCATCAAATCTTTTTTCAAGGTTCTTTGTTTCTTTGCATTGGGTTAGAACCTGTTCTTTTAGCTCATGGAAGTTCCTTATTACCCACCTTCTGAAGTCTGATTCTGTCATTTCCTCACATTCATTCTCCATCCAGCCTTGTTCCCTTGCTGGTGAGGAGTTGTAAACCCTTGTAGGAGGAGAGGTGTTCTGGTTTCAGGTGTTTTCATCATTTTTGTGCTGGTTTCTTCCCATCTTTGTGGATTTATCCACCTGTCGTCTTTGTAGTTGCTGACTTTCAGATTGGGTCTCTGAGTGGACATCCAATTTATTGATCATGAGGTTATTTCTGTTTCTCAGTTTTCCTTCTGACAGTCTGGCCCCTCTGCTGTATGGCTGCTGAGGTCCACTCCAGGCCCTGCTTGCCTGGGGATCACCTGCAGCAGCTGCAGAACAGTAATGGTTGCTACCAGTTTCTTTTTCTGCTATCTTTGTCCCAGAAGGATACCCGCTAAGTGTCAGTCTGATCTCTCCTTTATGTGGTGACTCTTTGGATATATGGGGGTCAGGGAGCTGCTTGAGGAGACAGTCTGTCTAGCTAGCCATATGTAGAAAGATGAAACTGGACCCCTTTCTTACACCTTATACAAAATTTAACCCCAGATGGATTAAAGACTTAAACATAAGACCTGTCCTTTACATGAGCTCAAGTGCTGAGTTGTGAGTTCCGTTTTTCATTCAGGGCTGCTGGGCAGGTATGTTTAGGTCTGCTGCAACAGAACTCATAAACACCTTTTTTTTTGCCCCAGGTGCTCTGTCCCAGGGAGTTAGGGCTTTATTTATGAGTTTCCATTGTGCTGTTGCCTTTTTTTTTTTCAGGCCTGCCCTGCACAGCAAGGAGGCAGCCTAGTCACTGTCTGTCTGCAGAGGCTTTGCTGAACTGCTGTGGGCTCTGCCCAGCTGTCGTGTGAACTTCCCTGCAGTCCTGTTTATATGGCTGTAGTTAGAACTGTCTCAGCATTGGTGGCCCACAAAGATGGTGGCCTATCCTTCTGTGAGAGAGCTCTGTCCCACATAAGCCCAACACTGCTACCGTGGCTGGCTGGGTCTTATCCTGTGAGGAGCCATGGAAGTGTGGCCCACAGACCATCACTGTTTGGCCCCTTGGATTCACCCTCTTTCCTAAGGGTATATACAGGAGTCTAATCTCCCTCATTGGCAGAGTTGCAGTTACTTTTGCTGGAAAGCCTGGAGCCAGAGTATCTAAAGTTCCTGGGTCTCTGCGGGTACCTGAGCAGCTGCTCTGCTGAGGCTCCACGTAGCTCTATGTCTCAGACTGAAGGCCCTGGTAGAGTAGCTTCATGAGGGGACCTTCTGATGCAAGGGTTGCAAAGATCCATGGGAGAAGCATGGTTTCTTGGGGTCACACATTCACTCACCACTCCCTGGTTTAGGGAGGTTCCCTTGGCTCCATGTTGCTTCCAGATGGGCCGTCATCCTGCCTTGCTTTTCTCCATTCTCTGTGGTTGGAGTTATTTCCTTGATTAGTACCAATGCAAGCACCTGGATGTTTCAGTTGAAGGTGCTGCCTTTATTCGCTTCTTCTCTTCCTCTCCGTGACAGCCATGCACCCTAGCTGCCTCCAGTAGGCTATCTTGCCCATTTTCTTTCAAGCTCTCCTTTTTGTTGTTATTGTTTAGGTTTGTTGTTACTACTTAAATTCAAATGCAAATATTCTTTTTCTTATTTGTCAGTGTTTTAAAATCTTAATTTGCAAATTAACTGAAGATGACTGTCTCCAAAGCCTGTTAACATTTTTGTTCTTTCTGTACAACATATATTGAATTTCTGAATATTTACACATTAAATAGAGTCATCAGCAGAGAAATTTACTTTACCTATTTATGACTGCTGTTGCCCATTTTCACTTTTTAAATTTATTCAGTTTCTATCTAACATTTTTTCAATTCATGATATCATATTGCGCCTATAGTCTTGCTTCAGATTTTGAGAGGAAAAAGTAAATTTTGAGAGGAAATGATAAGGTTCATGGTCTAAAAGGATTTTGATTCATTTATTGAAGGTCGGAGGTAAAAATCCCAGTGTTAGTTGAATTTAGTTGAAACTGTTTCATGCTATGAGGGACAGAAATGTGAATCTTGTTTTGGCAGGATATTAATTACCAGAATGTAGTGAATTTCACAAGATTAGTCACATCTTTCTGCAGGCCAATTATTCCTTCTTTGCTTACTTAGCAATGTTTTAATGAATTTTTAATTCTGCAGGTTGGTTCAAAATGAATGTTTTCAGTCATCATTTCATATTTTTGCACATTTTGAACAACTTGTATTAGTTATTGCTTGTTGCATAACCAATCTTACCTCATGATTTAGCAGCTGAAAACACAAATATTCATTGTCTCACAAAAGTTGAGGGTAAGGAATCCAGGAGCAGTTTAGCTGGGTGGTGTTGACATAGAGTTTCTCATGAGATTGTAGTCAAATTGTTGGCTAGGACCACAATCATCAATCATCTAGAGGGGTTACCTGGGCTGGAAGTTCTGCTTCCAGAATGGCTTTCTGACATAGCTATTGGCCAAAGGCTTTAGTTTCTCACTACTTGGGTGACTCCATAGGGTTCTTCATGACATGGCAAGAGAAAGGGAAAGAAACAGATAGAGAGAAACTAGTGTCTTTTATAACCTAGTCTTAGTGGTTACATACTCTCACTTCTGCTGATTGCACAGACCAGTTCTGGTACACTGTTAGAGGGAACTGCACAATAGTATAAATAGCAGAAGGCAGAGATGATTAAAGGCCATCTTAGATTTTTGTCTACTACTACACAACCTGTATAGACTTTATAAATATTTCATAGTTCCTGTAGAGAATAAATATTTACTGGCTTTGACATGTTTTAAATGAATTTTCAGCTAGTAATAATTTCTTATCATTTTTATTTTATATTTTATTTCTATGTATGCACGGTTTCCTCTTCTAATATAAATTTGACATATGACTCAGATTTCATTACTTCTTCTTGAGGAATCTTTATTTACTCATGACATCAAGACAAGCCTTGTCAAATAGGGCAAATAGATACAGGACACTTCATTAAATTTGGATTCCAGATAGATAACAAATAATGAGACACACTTATAATAAAGATCATAAAATTTATTTTTACCTAAAATTCAAATTTAATTAGGTGTCTTGTATTTTATCTTGCAACCTTAACTCAGAATTACTTTGTTTCTACACCCTTTCAGACTAAGATACTGCCCCACCCGCCAACACGCAAATATATTCTGGATGTTCTTCATTAGCATAAAACACTCCAAATAGATATCCTCTAATTTTCCCTTGATATGTTCAGACCATTGACTAGATAAAGGAATTCTCTTGCATATTGCAAGTAGACATCTTCTTTAGAGAGGAATCCTGTCCCTCTGGTGAAATTTTCTTACAGTTACTATGGCTATTTTCCCTATTTAGGTAAACCAGACCTCAGAAAGCGTGCTTTCATCCTTTCTTTACTCTGGCCCTTGACATTCTGTCCCAGGCCTATAATGGGAAGAGCAGCTAGTTCAAGTAATCTCTTATAAGTTTTAGCATTTTCCAAATTTATAAGAATATTCTCATTTTTAAATTTTATTTTTGTGAAATTATGAACATTGTGTTTCTAGATTAATAATTGTCTATAGCTGTAGAAGAATTATTTAATTTAAAAAGCTTGGAAATTGTGAGGTTGATTAGGAATTTATTCCCTCAGTCCTGGAACATTAAAACATGTTCTTCCTAAGTCACCTTTCAAAATTAAATGAGGGTACAGAAAGTAAGGCCAGCAAGATGAGTCATAAATAGCAGATTGAGCACCTTCCTTCGTTGAGTTTACCTGGCACTTCCTTGATTTCTGAAAAGAACGAATTCAACCACTAACTCTCCTGACCCTTCTTCATTAGTGCACCAGGATAGGTTTTGTAACTTGCTTTAATATCTTGAAAGTGTGGACAGCAGTATCATTTTAGGCTTACCGAAGTTCCAAATCTCCAGATGGCCAGTTTACAGATCTAATGTACTAGAAAAGGCACAGAACAGAGTATTTTCACAAGCAACCAAGACCCACACTAAGCATGCTCCTGACACTGTAAATAGCATACAATGTAGCAGGCCCTTCCTAAATGAAAACACCATAAGACAAAATTACAACAAATTTGGTTATAGATCTAATTGGTTTTTATTCACGATTCATTAATCAAGGTTACCTTCATTCTACAAAATAGAATGAAAGCTCCCACTGGACAATAACAGAACAGTAGGTTTTGTAGGGTGGGAATAAGAAACTAAAACAACAGAAAAAAAGCTAGTTGGTTAATATAAGGCTATTTTAGGTTACTTTTTGGTAAGGGTTAAAGCAGAAGGGACTTCCTTATTATGCTGATGCAGGTAGACTGGAATCCTAATTTCAAAAAAAAAATGGTCTGTTCAGGACCTATTTGCTTCCTTAAAGCTTCAGATCGATTATGTGCCATTTAGCATGAGTGACTCAGTTTTGATTTGGTCTGGTCTCCTGTGGCCTAGTGCAGGGGCTCAGTCCAAAATAATGGCCTCCTATTATTTTTGTCTAAAAGAAGTAAGAAACAGCAAAGGAAGTAGAGCCTTTTATTTGAGGGACCAGAGGACAGGCAGAAGTGGCTTTGAATCAAGACTCTCTAAATTTTTCTTAAATTCTGCATTCTTATAACTCTTTCAATTATCCTGTTGTCTTCCCCATAGTGTCTGGCTCCTCTCAAGTTCGACTCCAGATTGATTTACATTTCAATTTACTCTCAATTCACTGCTTTAATTCCTTGGCTCAGTTTTTCTTCTTGCCATTGCCAGGTTCTGCCTACTAACAGCTTCATAATTAAATCCATTTTGGTCTAGCTTTAGCCCCAAGCAGTCCTTTCTAGAAGTGAAAGGGTATATACCTAGACAGGGTGCTTATAAGAGAAGACATTCTCCAAAGACACACATATTTACTTTAAACAGTGTAAAGTATCACTTTTTATCTTCATAAAGGTGAGAGAATGAGTCACCTTTTTCCAAGAATGAATGGCTTAATTAGGGATTAATCACTCTAATCACGCTTCTGTTTGTTAACCTTTTGTTTTTCAAATAATTATTCTATATGTATGAACAATTTTTAATAATTAAAAGTATGGTAGATACATCTTTCTGAAAATAGATTAAAATGTTCAGATATGGAAAATAATAAATACAATGTTAAAATAGACATAAAAATCAATTAAAATCATCTTTATGAAATACAAAAACAATAACACCCCTTGATTCTGATAAGTGCACAATTTGTTTGGGGGAGAAAAGTGAATAAACTTGTGGTCTGGGAGTAAAAGTAACAAAACAAGGCTGAAAAATAATTTCTAAATGGTAAAAAAAAATCATTACAATTGTAAATGATTGTATGTAAATGATTTATGACCATATTATTTTGATTTTGAAAGTTTGTTTTCAAGGAATCTGAATCTTCCCAGCTTGGAAATTTCTGATTATCTTCTACAGAGCTCTCAAGATTTGCCCTAGTAGGTATCTGAATGACAGCAGGTACAGTAATACCCCTTCTAGTTAGTATCTGCGGTGATACAAGAAACTCAGGCATTCCTTTAGGAGGGCAGTTTCAGAAACCCCGGGGGCCTAGGGCCTCTCACTAAAGATGTTTCAACCATCACGTGACTCAGGAGACTGCCTCAGGCCTCTCATATGCTTATTTAGACTGTAGACTTCTAGCTAGAGCAAATACCCTCCATTGTTGTGTAATCTGTGAATGGTGATCTCTATGTCTTTTTACATGATTATCCTTCTTCATTCATACAAGGGTGGTTTGTGTAGATTAAATGTAAACCTCATGTTTGCTACCTAGACATACAGACTCTTATTTCCACACCCAAACCCGAAATGGGAATCAGAATATTTTCAGACTTTTCAAGAATAATCCATTCATATCAAAGCAGTGAGTGAGGATTTCAGGGAGCAGATGAAGTTTATTCCTCAGTGTTTCACCAGAAAAACCTGCACTGGCCACATTCTCTAACCAGAAAGATTCCCGTCTATATTCTTCTTTTAGGAAGCCTCTAAATTTCTCTAGATCTTGTCCTACTTGGTTATCAGCTACCGTCCACTCCCATCACAATAGAACAATTATAAATTAAATGTAAGAATCTCTCAGTTTCTATAGCTAAATTGGAACACTACCCATTACTGAATTCCGCCTTGAAGTATGTAAAAAGACATTTAGTATTCTAAGGCTAAAAACAGCACTCAGAAAAAAAACAATCTCCTCCACTTAGTAGAACTCACTTCCTTAAAAGGCAGTAGAGAATTTTAAATAAACCTTTTTTCCTATGGATACATATACAATATAAATGGGCATATTAGTGCTGTTGTTTTTGTTAGGTAGGATGGAGACATTGTGTCTCATGTTACTTCATTAGCAGTATCCACTCAGATAACCACTGACAGACATCTATTAGAAGCAAATAGAAACTGTAGCAAATAAAATATAAAATACATACAGTGTGCTGTCACTCATTTAGGGCGTACAGTCTCTTGGACCCATGGAACTGGCATTTGGACCAAAAGGAACGTATTGATCCGTGTTTCACTGATTACAAACTAATTGAAAGCACATAATTGCATTATAGCCTTGTACCAGCTATCAAAACTAGGTTATTCAACTCTAGTAGTTGGCATAGAATTTTAAGACTGTCACCACCACATTAGAGCAGTTTGCTGCAGAAAGGTGTGCATTAGGCAGATGTCTTTTTACCACTTGCTTTCTCTCTTAATAATGCAGATAACAGTTATGAGGCCCTATTAAGTGCCAGGTGCAGTTTTGATGTGTTATCTGATTTAATCCTCACAATATCCCCCTGAGATGAATGTAATTATCATATTTTATAGATGAGGAATACGAGACATGGAGAGATTAACTGACTAAAGATCAAATAGCTAATAAGTTGTGAATACAGGTCTGCTTTGACTCCACACACCCTATATTAATCACTATACTACAAAGCTCTCTGGCGTCTGGCATTCTGATTTTTCTTAAAAGAAAATAAAAAGAAAATAGTCCAAAGTGGGAAGATTAAACTTTGTTTAGAGACTAGTATTTTCCCTTACGAAGAGGCTCAGCTACATTTTACTGGTAGTACAATGTGAAGACAGTGCAAAGAGAAAATAGCTGGGTGACAGGTGGGATTGCTAAGCAACAGTTTATGAAATCCAGTGAAACCATGGCAATGGAACACTATGGTCCTAGTCACCGATCCTATTCAACATTCAAGAGTAAAAGACACAGCTATCAGGAACATCTGGTAAGATAAATCAAGAGTGCTATAAGCTTTGGAAATACAAGGCATCATTTTCATTATTATCACCAGCACATGTGATACAAATAATCCAAGCAATGAGTGCATTTCAAACAAATAATTGCTTCATTTAAAATGTCATTGTTCCATATATAAACTGTGTACCAACACATCTTTAAAATTTATTTTCCTTGAGAAATGAATTTTCTGCTTTCTTTTCTTATCAAACACAGCTCTTCACTTTGATTAAAGAATGGATCTGTGCTACTCCTCCTGAACACTGCATTTTAAAGCATTTTGAATTTACAATGTGCTTCCTGACAATGTGTTTCTGACAATGATGCTCAAACAGGTATTATCATTCACATTGTAGAGAAGGAAAAATTGGGCTTTAAGGAATTTAAGCAACTTGTCCAAGGACACACTATTAGTCAATATCACATCCTAAACTTATACAGAGGTCTGCTTCTAGACAAGAGCTTCTTCCACTCAAAGTACTTTTTTATAATTCCCTAAGCCACATAGCTATCTGAGTATCTGACCACGGTCGTGGTCCCTTCCTTTGTCCTTTTTGATGCATGTGTCAGCTCCTTGGACTTTGTCAGTTATTACATACACCTCGTCCCAGATGTCTGCGTACTAAGTGTTTCATCACAAAAATGGACGCTTGATCTGGCAGCAACTTAAAACTCTGCTTAACTTTCTGCCTTGCACTAACCTGCACCAATCCACCTTCTCTATGCCCAAATCAGCACTTTAAATAATGAAGGCAGAAGCCATTTTTTCACAAGACCCTTTCAGACTAGAGAAACACCTTTTTTCCTCTTTCTTATTCCCAAGATTGTCTATGTAGGGTAGATTTCCATATTTGATATGAAACATATCCATTAAGGATTGTGTACAATACCTTAGAAGATAGAAATTCATGTTTACTGAAGATCTTATCATCCATCCTCCATCATCATGTAAATCAGAAGATATAAATTTCATTTTCCCATTTCCAGTTTGATATGCACCATTGTCATTACAGCTAGAAGCATCCAGTTCGATATGCATTGTCTACAGCCAGAACTGCCTGTTACAGAACATGTGAGAAAAGCTGCAATGTCAGAATCCAATGTTTCTGATAGTTGTAATGCTCTAAAAATTCTTTTGGAGATAATTATGATTACTAAACATGCATGGATATGAGATACACACAATCATGATCACCTTTGATCAGTGCCTCCTCAATGTGGTTCCAGAATTTGCAGAGTGCAGTGGGACTCAACTCTATTTGAATGGCTATTCACATGTTACACACAATAGAGGATATCCACACTTGCAGTGATACAATACTTGGCTATTTCTTAATGTCATGCATTTCCTTACAGGTCTTCAGAGGGTCTCGTATACATATAATGTCCTCAGTTTATCACTTCTTGTTACACATAAGTCTTATAGAAGAACATCCTAAGAAGAGCACAAAAAGAGGCATCAGACTGGTAGGTTCAGTGAACAAAGCACAACATCTGAAGTCTCCTCAGTTTTTTAGTGGACACTCAGGTTGGTGGTGATGGTATTGCTTGTACCAGATCACAGAAAGCTCTATCAGGAGCAACCTAAGCCAGATTAAGAGTTAATAGGAAGGAAGCCAGATCTCTGTAGAATATTAGATTACTGTCCCAATAAATTGCAAATATACTTAACTACATTATTCTTCTGGGGACTAAGATCTTCCACACGGTGTTGTAAAAACATTTTTTCAGTAGCAGAACCTTTTTTACAGATATCTTGAACCCCAAAGCATAAAACTTTGGTTGAAGCATTCAGTAGCAGAGATCTCTTCTCAAATATTACTTGGAACCTGTCAAATAAATTCCAGATTCTCACTAGCTTACTCTCCCCCTTGCTTCCCAAGGTAGTGCTCAAGGCAGCTTCATGGAACTCATGGGCATCAAGAACCATAGTTGTAAATCAATATAGAATAGAAAAATGAACCCTCTGAGTAAGACATAAAGAGGACTCAGAAATGAAATCTCTGCAGCTCCATATCTTGTATCACAGCCAGAAGCTCTAAGTCTGGTGTTCTGCCTCAGGGGTCTAAGATAAAAATTCCAAAATCTTAGGATCTTGAACTGCTTTCTTCATGGATAAGTGGGCTTTTTAATTCCAGAAAGATTATAAATAATATACATATGACAAACTGAATTGAATCCATGCTCTTAAAATTTTGCATACAGTTTAGGAATAGCCTTTATATATTTGTTATGTAAAGGTTTCCAATGGTTAAATAATTGGGCATATTAGAGAGTTCAGTGATTACTAATTTTAAATGTGTAGTAGAATTAATGATTAGATTTGAGAATTTTATATTGAAAGTTATATGAGAATTTTGCAAAACTTATAAATTATACTGGAGTATTTAGAAGAACTTCAGGTCTACTATATTTATATGATTATTTTGATGTTTTATCTAAGTTCTTGAGAAGACTTGTTTGTGAGAAAATTGAGGTATTTAAAATGAAACTCAAATATATTAAATTTATCAATTCAGCTTAAAATATGCAAAGAAACTTAATAGACTTATAAATGCTTCCTTGAAAATGATTGGTAAAGTAAGTTGATAAAAAGATTTTAAGTTTGACATTAAAAGCTTAAAAAACTAGGACTTTTAGTCTATAAATTTAACAAATTATGTGTTTATATCAACACTAACCAAAGTAGCTTTTTTGTGCACAAACATTGCTTTTGGGAGCACTAAAAAACTCACATTGATATTTTTCAACTAGTTATTCATAGAAGCCAATGAGCTCTCACTAGAAGTATTGTCTCCATAAAGAAACATGGGGTGTTGTCTTGATCCTCCTTTATATCCCTCCAGAAAGTGGGCCTCCTGTTAGGGAAAAGTGTAGACCTGTGCTGTCCAATATAATAGCCACTACCTACATGTGGCTTCTGAGCACTTGAAATAGGGCTAGAAATGTTGAGATACTATGTAAAGGTAAAATACACACTATAATTTGAAGACATAATATGAAAAAAATGTAAATATTTTATCTATGATTTTTAACAGCTGTGTTGACATGCAACAAACTGCATGTAAAGTGTACAATAACGAACATATCTGGCACTCCAGAAAGTTTTCTTACACCCCTTTTTAACCTAACCTTTCTTCCCATCCCTCTCTGTGACTTGTCTCTAGGTAATTACTGATGTATTTTTTGTAACTATACATTAGTTTCTATTTTCCAAAGTTTTGAAGACATGTTCTTTTTTGCTTTGCCTGTCTTCCTTCACTCAGCAAAACTATTTTGAGATTTATCATGTTGTATGCATCAATAGTTCACTCTTTTTATTGCTGAATAGTGTATATATCATTTTTCACAGTGGTCGCACCAATTTACATTTCCATATGTACATTCAACAGTGTAAAAGAGTTCCCTTTTTTCCAATCCTCATCAACACCTTTCCTTTGTTTTTTAATAATAGGCATCCTAACAGCTGTGAGGTGATATTTTACTGTGGTTTTGATTTGTATTTCCCTGATGATTAGTGACACTGAGCACATTTTTATATGTCTGTTGGCCATTTGCATATCTTCTTTGGAGATATGTCTATCTAGGTTCTTTGCCCATTTTGTTATTTGGTTATTTGGTTTGTTTTGCTTGTAGGTAAGATCTGCTGGTGATATACTATCTCAATGTTTGTTTATCAAATAATGTGTTAATTATTCTTTTATTTTTGAAGGGTAGTGTTTTTCAGATATAAATACTGTGTTGACAGTGTTTTTATTTAATCATTTTAAATATATCATCCCAATGACATCTTGGCCTCCATGGTTTCTGATGAGAAGTCAGCTATTATCTTATTGAGGATACCTTGTATATGATGAGTCACTTCTCCATTGCTGCTTTTAAGATTTTTTATTTGCCCTTGCCTTTTGACAGTTTGACTATGATGTACTCAGCTATGGCTTTCTGTGTTAATCCTAATTGGAGTTTGTTGAGCTTCTGGGATGTGTAGGCTAATGTTTTTCACCAAATTTCATACTTTGGTTGATGATTACAATATTCTTTCTTCCTTACTTCTCTCCTTTCCTAGACTCTTATGCACATGTTGGTGCTCTTGATGTTGTTCCATAGGTCCATGTGGCTCTATTTATTTTTATTCATTATTTTTTTCGGTTTCTTAGACTGTATAATATTAATTAACCTATCTATATCTTGCTCACTCCATTTTTCTGCTACTTCAAACCTGCCATTGAGCTCCTTTGTGAAAATTTTCATCTTAGTGGCACTTCTCTTCATAATTTCGGTCCTTTAAAAATTATTTCCATATCTTTATTGATATTCTCTACTTGGGAAGAAATAGTTTTCATAGTTTTAGTTCTTTATACATGGTTTCCTTTAGTTCATTGAGCATATTTTAAATAGCTGATTTAGATTCTTTATTTACTAAGTTCAAAGTTCATGCTGCCACAAAAAGTTTGTATTAATTGGGGGATTTTTTTCTGCATAAAGACCATAATTACCTCTTTTTTTTTTTTTTACATTCTCATAATTTTTGTTAAAAACTTGACATTTTAAATAATATAATGAAGGAATTATGGCAATGAGATATCCCTCACTATAGGTATGGCAAACAGAAATAATTACTGCTCATAGATGTTTAATGTCCTAATACCCAGACTCTTTGATCGTAACAGATTATATTGTATAAAGGAATTGTTTGCACATGCAATCAGCTTTGTTAATATGCTGACTTTACAATAGGGAGATTATCCTGGATTAACTGAGT
Source organism: Cebus imitator (assembly GCF_001604975.1). Taxonomy (NCBI): domain Eukaryota; kingdom Metazoa; phylum Chordata; class Mammalia; order Primates; family Cebidae; genus Cebus; species Cebus imitator. The sequence goes on along the minus strand of NW_016108074.1, from coordinate 39,125 downwards.
GGGCCCAATGTAATTACAAGGTTGTGTAAAAGTGGAAGAGGAAATCAGAAGAGATAACCTGAGAGATGGTAGCATGACAAAAGACAGCTTGATGTTATTGGATTTGAAAACAGAGGAATGGGGCCACACCAAGGAATGTAGGTGGACTCTAGAAAGTTGAAAACGTAAGAAAAAGTGTTCCATCCTAAGACATCCAGAAAGAACAGACTTCTGCTGATAACTTGATTTTAGCCAAATAAGACCCATTTTAGATGTGTGCTTTCCAGAACTGTAAAATAATAAATTTGTGTTGTCTGAAGCCATTAAGTTTGTGTGAATTTATTACATTGGCAGGCCATTAATGTACCAGGATTTCCTGATGTTGCTAGTTTGTTTTTGTTGCTTATTTAATGACTTTACTGAACCAATTCTGTAAAGTCTGTATTTTTTTTTTTTTTTGTCATGTATAGCAAATGAACTCTCTACTCAGTTAGCTTAGCAGTTAGTAAACGATAAGGTAGGGAATTTATTTCCTTAAATGCCTTGAACCATTAAATCTCCCAGCCTTTACCAAGAAGCTCTGTGTATGTGTTGGGATACACCTTCAATGCTTCAGCAAGCAGTTTACAGTTCTGCCTTAGCCTTCATTTCCTGGTTGTGCAAAACCACAAGTGAGAGATTAGGGCCTTCTCATGTCTTTCTTGAGTATGTGTAAAGCCTTGGATATGTGCATGGCCTTCTAAATTCCCAAGAATGTGTTGCAGGTTTTCCAAACCCCATATGAAACTCTCATTCTCCAGTTTTTTTTCTTTTAAGATTTTTTGTTTTTTATTAACCTCTTGTTAGCCCTAACTTCTTCTAAGGCAGCTGTTACATTAAACACTCGCCTTTGATGTTTTTGACAAATGTCTTGGCAATAGAGTTTTTCAGAGTGATCTCTGAGTCTTGTCAAATAAATATAAGCCCTGAGCATGAAGCTTTTCAGTGAGATTCCAGAGAGGTCAAATTGTCGTAATTCTCTGAGTGAAGCTTTTGGGGATCTCCAAATGCATCCTCCACTCCCACCCTATAGTTGCTGCTAGGTTGCTGGTTTTCACAGGTACCATAGCACTGGGGCTATTAATTTCCAAGGATATCATGAAGGTAAAGAGTGAGGGAGACAATAAGGGCAAGTTAAAACACCATAAAGTTCACATTTCTTGTTAAGATTCAACCATTTTTCTTGAATAAACACTAAGTTATTGTAAATATTTAATTTCTAGTTTTGAAAAATTTTGTTTTGACATATTTTACCAGTGTTCTTGTAGCTATTTTAGACAAGAAGACTTTTTTCTTGTCATTTCAGATGGTGCTGCCTTTTCTAATTTAAGTGAATATTTTCATATTTATAGTTCCAGGTACATATATAAATATGAATATTTTCATATTTATAGTTCTAGGTACTATAAATGATTTTTTATTGAAACCTGGGCATTTTGGGTGTTATGACACTATGGACTTTATTTAAATCTTTTTTTCTCCCATGCTGTCTGGAAAAGGGGGGTACTTCCTCATTTCTTCCAGATAGGAGTGGAAGTCCAGATTCTCCATCTGACCTTTACTAATATCCAGTGGCAGAGGCTCATTCTTACTGCTGAGCGTAGGTAGGAATTGATGCTCTTTTTTGGGAAGAAATAGATAATTTTTATAGTCTTACATATTAGTAAAAACTTTCCCACAAAGAACACTCCAGGCCCAGAATTCTACCAAACATTTAAAGAAGTAATAACACCAATTTTCCATAGTCTACTCCAAAAAAAGAACAAGAGGGAACACTTTCCTACCATTCTCTAATGTGAACACTATTCTGATACAAAAATAAAACAAAAGTTTACAAGAAGACGATACCAATATAAAGTATGAATATAGATACAAAAATCTTCACTGACATTTTAGCAAATCATAGATATATGTGTGCATGTGTATGTACATATATGCTATATATATTATATATATACATACACACACACACACACATGCGTGAATGATACGTTACGTTTATTTTATTTATTTGAGACAAGGTGTTGCCTCGTCACCCAGGCTGGAATGCAGTGGCATGAACGCAGCTTACTGCAGCCTCAACCTCCTTGGGTCAAGTGATCCTCCTGCCTCTGCCTCCTGAGTAGCTAAGACTACAGACATGTGCCACCATGCCCAGCTAGTTGCTTAACTTTTGATAAAGATGGGGTTTCACTTTGTTGCCCAGACTCGTCTTGAACTCCGTGGCTTAAACAATTCTCCTGCCTTGGCCTCCTGAAGTGCTGGGATTACAGGCATGAGCCACTGCACCTGGCCCAATAATATGTTATAACCACATGGGGTTTATCTCAGGAATGCAAGGCTGTTTTAATATTCGAAAATTGATCAGTAGCATTTATCATATTAACAGTCTAAAAAGTACAGTCTATGTGATCATCTCATTTACTACAGAAAACAACATTATACAAAATCCAAATGTTCGTGATGAAACCTCTCAGCAAACTAGAAATAAAATGAAACTCCTTCCTGGTAAGGGGCACCTACAAAATATCTATAAGTACCATCATAATTAATAGTGAAAGACAGTGCTTCCCCACAAAATTGAGAGTAAGCCAAGGACATCTTTTCTCAAAACTCCCATTTGAATTTTTACCATAGATACTAACCAATGTAATAAGTCAAGTAAAAAAAAGGGAATACAGATTTTTTAAAAGTAGAAAACTGTTTTTCTAGTTTTAACATGTTTTAGACAACAGGATTGTCTATGTATATATAAAAAGATACTAGAACTAAAAATTAGTTTAGCAGGGTTGTGGGATACAAGGTCAATATGCATAACTCAATTGTATTTCTATATATCAGCAACTAATAATCTGAAAGTTAATAATATAAAAATACCATTTACAACAGCATCACAAAACCAGAAATACTTTGGGATAAATTTGATAAAATATGTACTTTGAGAATAAACCAACATTGCTAAGATACCTAATTAAAGAAGACCTAAATTGATTTGAGAGTCATATGGTCTTCTTGTTAGGAAGCTTTTTTGTAGCAATTGATAAACTAATTCTAAATTTTATGCATACAAATTATAAAACATTAGTGAGTTATATAAAAGAAAAACTAAGTAGGTAGAGAAATATACCACATTCACTGGAAGGCTTAATGTTGTTGTTAAGGTATCATTAATTCCCAAATTTATCTATACTGTCAACACAATCCTAGTGAAAATATTAGCAGGTTATTTTGTTGAAATTCATAAGACTGCTAAAATTTATTTGTAAATTGTATGGATCTCTAATTGACAAAACAATTTTGAAAAAAGAAAAACTTGAAAGCCTTAAACTACCAGATTTCAAGTCTTATTATAAAGCTACAATCAAAACAGTGTGATATTGATGTAAAGAAAGACATACAGAAGAGTGGAACAGAAAAGAAAGTTGAGAACTAGATCTACATAACTATATCAATTGATTTTCAAAGAAAGTCTGAAGGCAATTCAATGGGAGATAGAAAACTCAGGGCCAGGAGTGGTGGCTCATGCCTGTAATCCCAGCACTATGGGAGGCTGAGGTGGGGGGGGCTTGAGTCTCAGGAGTTTGAGACCAGTCTGGTGTAGACATGTTGAAAGCCCATCTCTCCAAAAAAATACAAAAATTCGCCAGGTGTGGCGGTGTGCACCTGTAGTCCCAGCCACTCAGGAGCCTGAGGTGGGAGGGCTGATTGAGCTGGGGAGGTTGAGGCTGCAGTGAGCCATGATTGCACCACTGCACTCCAGCCTGGGTGACAAAGTGAGACCCTGTCTCATTAAAAAAAAAAAAAAAAAAAAAAGAATAGAAAATTCAACAAGTAGTGCTGGAACAATGTATTATTAAACAAAGATAAAGCAAGATTCTTAACCTCTATTTTATACCATAAATCAAAATTAACTCAAAATTGATTATAGATCTAAATGTAAACACTAACACTATATGATACACTGTTATTAAAATAAAAAGGCAAAACACAGATTGGGAGAAAACACTTTCAAAACATATATCTGAAAGGAATTGCACTTAGAATATATAAGAAACACTTACACCTCAATAAGAAGAAGATCCAATTTTAAAATGGACACTGCACTAAAGAAGATACACATAGGATCAATAAATATATGAAAACATATGCTACATAGAATTTTCATATGGCCCAGAAAGTCCACACTTAGGTATCTACCCAAAATAAATGAAAAGGTATATGCATTCAAACTCTTATGTATGAATGTTATGAATGTTCTGCATTATTTATAATAGTCAAAAAAGTTGAAACAACCAAAATGTCCATCAACTGATGAATGTATAAACAATATATAGTATATTCAGACAATAGAATATTATTGACTAACTAAAAGCAACAAAGTACTGATACATGCTACCATATGAATGAACCTCGAAAGCAAGATGCCAAACAAAAAAAGCCAGTCACAAAAGGCCTCATATTGAACTACTCCATTTATATAAAATTTCCAAAACAGTCAACTCTCTGGAGACAGAATGTAGGCACATTATTTCTGGAGCAGGTGGAGGAAGGAATGGGAAGTGATCATTAGTTGGTACAAGATTTACTTGAGAGATGATGAAAATACTTTAAAATTAGATTGTAATAATGATTACAACTCGTTAATTATACTAGAAACAACTAGATTGTAGTCTTTAAACGGTTGCACTTTATAGTTTGTAAATTAAATCTCAAAAAAGCTATTTTTTTTTTTTTTTTGAGATGGAATGTTGCTCTGTCACCCAGGCTGGAGTGCAGCGGCATGATCTCGGCTCATTGCAACCTCCGCCTCCTGGGTTCTTGCAATTCTCCTGCCTCAGCCTCCCGAGTAGCTGGGACTACAGGCGCACACCACCATGCCTGGCTAATTTTTTGTATTTTAGTAGAGATGGGGTTTCACTGTGTTGCCCAGGCTGGTCTCAAACTCCTGAGCTCAGGCAATCTGCCCGCCTCGGCCTCCCAAAGTGCTGGGATTACAGGCGTGATTCACTGTGCCCGGCTAAGAAAGCTTTTTAAAATGATCATTTTGGCATGAATTTGTTCAAATTGCATTCTTTCTTCCATCTACTGCACTACACACTTTCCTGACCTGAAGCCCAACTAAAATTATGAACTTATGTGGGCCAGCTTGTAAAGCTATTACATTTAATTTGGAAAATGCATTTCATTTTCCAAAACAGCTTGATAAAGTGACCGTTAGAATAACTAATTCATTAGGTCAGGGACGGTGGCTTATTTCTGTAATCCCAGTACTTTGGGAGGCTAAGAAGGGTGGATCCCTTGGACCCAGGAGTTCCAGATCAGCCTGGGCAACATGGTGAAACCCTGTTTGTACAAAGAAGTACAAAACATTAGCCAAGCGTGGTGGTATGCGCTGGTAGTCCCAATGACTTGGGAGGTTGAGGTGGGAGCATCACCTGAGCCTGAGAGGTCAAGGCTGCAGCGAGCAGTGATTGTACCACTGAACTCTGGCCTGGACAACAGAGACAAACCTTGTCTCAAAAAAAAAAAAAAAGGATAATATTAATTAAAGTCAGCCAATATGTCAATTAGCTACTTATTCTTCAAATATCTTATGTGACATGATGCATTAAGGCTTCAGTTCTCTTGTCCATCTCAATCCTAGGATTAAAATATACCATCTAATTTTAGAAGACAATAAATAATGAAATATGACAGTTCATAAGAACTTTATTGTATATAGCATGTAAACATTTTTATAGAATGCATTATGGCATTTCCATTAAAGCCATTAAAGCAAAATGTTTACATTAAATAAGTTCAATTTTAAACAAACAAGACTGGGAAATAGTGCTTACATCATAATATTCCCCTTCACACCCATCCCTGATTAATAATATTAATGTTTTATATGCATCTATGAATTTATATTATAGAAGCCCATACTTAAACCTTAAGAAAAAAACTTTCGTAAAAATAATACAGAGTAACAGCTTCAGAATGTACTAACATATACCCTTAAATAGTTCAAGTACATTTCAGTAGTAATAAAGACTATAATATATACTATAAAGAATGCTGGATTTTACTAGTGTTTTTTCCATAAAGAACAGGTAATCTGGGAATATCCCATATTGAAGATATCGGATATTTTGTAGTTATTAACATGATTTGGCCAATCCTACCTATTTGTATTATTGACATCTGATCCAAATATGATTTTATGATTTGATAACTTTAAGAACTGCCTTACTTTTTTTTTTTTCTTTTTTTTGGAGACATGGTCTCACTCTGTCTCCCAGGCTAGAGTGCAGTGGAGTGATCTTGGCTCACTGCAACCTCTGCCTCCCAGGCTTAAGTGATCCTCCCACCTCAGCTTCCCCAGTGTCTGGGCCTACAGGTGCACACCACCATGTCCTGCTAAGGTTTTGTATTTTTTGTAGAGACGAAGTTTCCCAATGTTGCCCAGGCTGGTTTCAAACCCCTCAGCTCAAGCGATCCTCCCATATCAGCCTCCCAAAGTGCTGGGATTACAAGCCTGAGCCACCCTGCTTGACCAACTGTCTTACTATTCTGCCATTAGTGGATGTCTGCAGATTCTTGAAACTCACTATTATACTTTGTGATCTATGTAGATGTATGAATATCTTTAAATTATTAACACGAGTGAAACAACAAAGCTACTTTATGATAATCATAGCAAAAATAATTGCAAATCTATTCTAATCTAAACTAGATATGTTGGTAGCTCTCAAGGTTGAGATTCTGGGGAGAAATTTTCCAACATTATAAACTATAATTAATTTACTGAACTCTCACAAGTGGATGCATTTTTATCTACTTTTAAATTTTCTCTTCTTGACTTCCTCTTACAATTTTGAAATCCATACTGACTTTTTCTCCCAAATGAATTTACTCAATATATAAAAGATAGAAAATTGCTAGATTCCTCCAAAGACATTTCTCTTTCCTACCTTAAGTCTTAGCATACAATATTTTTCTTGTAAAAATGAGTATAACCCTCACCAAAGTTTACATGTGAGTCAAGAAAGGTAGCAAATATTTCTTGATATTCACACCAATAACTTTCAAGTTTTATTTTAGACACATTTAATAATTAGTAGTCAGAATGTTAGTAAAGCAACTTTTGAAAATAAACTACATGAAATATTTGTTTACTTTTAAGAAATAGGATTACTTAGTAAGAAGTATTAATGCTACTAATTCTTTTTTTAATGCTGCTAATTCTTTAGAAACACTATAGAAAACTATTATTGAAATCAATATCCCTAGTTTTCCAGTTGAACATGGAATCAGGAATGCAATTCCTATAAGAAGAGTTTATGATTTAAAATAGACCATACAAATAAACATATTAATTTCTCATAAAGAGTAGAAGTAGTGAGATCAGATCAAATTATCAACCATGCAAATAAAAGAATTACTTGAAGCAAGGACTTAGAGTCAGTGCTATAAAAGCACACTCAAGTTGTACATTTCCAAAGTACTTTTGTATGATTTTTTTGCACATAAAATTGACAAATAAATTTAATCTGCTTGTGTCTATGCAATATGTAGTCCTAATTTGCAACATGTCTTTTTAAAGAATTTTCAATTATGACTTCAGTAGATATCTAGCCTAAGACAGTAAAGAGTGATACAAACTAATTCAAATTAATGATTTAAACCAATTAAAAGTATTGGCAGCAATATTAAAATAAGCTTAGTTATAGAAGTATCTGACGGCTGCTATGTTTTAAATTTTTGCTGAGATTTACCATTTTTTCAAGAGATTAATTTATTGCCTAAACCATAATGTTTATATTAAGTTAAAAATGTCAGTTTAGGCTTCCCCAATAAGAATTAAATGCCAACTGAATAATTTTGAATCCTCTCTGTCTGAAATTGTTCTTAATTGCCAAGCCAAAAAGGCGTATGTTTCAGTTTACATGTAATTCAAATTGATAGGTTAATATGGCTGATAAGCACCATTTCAATAGCATCTCACTTGTATATATGATAATTTCAAACAAGAAATTATAATTTCTAAATACTATTCTAAATTTCTGAGATTAAGACTAAAGAATGTGAAGATTTTTATCTTCCACTAACTGTTATTGGGGCATCCATTGGGTCACTTGGGTTATAACAATTGCATGTGATTTGCCACAATTGTGTAATCTTAAAACACCTAAAATTTAAAGAATAGACAGTAGAGTGTGTATCCTTAAAATGGGAAGTTGCTGTCCATCACTTATATAGTATCAGTTATACGAGATGAATACATTCTGAAGATCTGTTGTACAACATTGTGCCTTTAGTTAACAATAGTCTATTGTGCACTTAAAATGTGTCAAGGGGATCATCTCATGTTTAGTGTTCTTAACACACACACAGACACACACAGGAGAGGGGGAAAAGTATCTGCAACACCAAGAATGAGTCTCTAAAATAGAATCACCTTTTGTTTAGAGAGAAAACTACTTTACTTAACTTCTTACTAACTGGAATTGTCCTATGCCCAGTGATATATAGATTACAACCTGAATATTTAGAAAACTTCAGATATACAACATTCTTTCCCCTCTCCGTATATAAGGTAGAAAATTACCTGGAAATTTTATTAGTATGTCTTTCACATTCAGAGATAGCATAAAAATGTTTGGCAGATCATATGTCCTAACTTTAGATTTACACTATCTGTTTGTTTACTAGAGTTAGTATTGAAGAGCAAGTTAATTTACATCATCACACAGATATCTTTGATACCTGTCTCAGCTTTGTGGTAGAAATTGACTTCCCATTAAAATTGCCTGATAAAATACAGGATAACATGTTAAATTGAACTTTAGCTATATGGTGAATGTTTTAGCACAATTGCATTTTGATTATCACAAGAAGGATATTTATACTACAAAATAGTTGTTTATCTCTGTGAATTTGGGTTGAAGATTTGTGAAGGATTAAGTTGATGAATATAATGATTGATTAGGTTCAACTTACCACTCTCTACTACCTAACACATTTAGCCTGTGATATAATTGTGATCATGTCTACAGTGAGATGGAGTAAACAGGAAGACATATTTGAATAAGTTACCAAGAATGAAATTCAAAGAAATGAAGAAATTAAAAATATGAAAGAGAAATTAAAGGATATGGAGAATATGGTATGCGGATTTAACATTCATCAAAGTATAATGTCAGAAATAGATAACAGAAAGAATAAGAAAGAGGTGATATTAAAAATATAATGGCTGAGAATATTTCAGAAATTACGAAAAAAATAAATCCTCAGCTTCAGGAAATCTGGTGAACCCCACATAGAATATATAAAACTAAATTCACACCTAGATATATTATAATAAAGCTACAGAACTCCAAAAACAAAGATATGCTCTAAGCAGCAAAAGAATATGTAATTGACTACAGAAGAATTACATTTAACTTTTTAGATGACATCTCAGTAGCAACAGTAAAATCTAGAAGACCCTATAACATCTACAAAGAGATTTTTAAAAATGGGGATTTGGGACCAGATGGCTGCCTAGAAGCAGCTAAGGTGCATGGCTCTCTCAGGGAGGAACAAAAGGGGCAAGTAAATATAGCACCTTCAACTGAAGAATCCAGGTACTCACATTGGGATTAATCAAGGAAACAACTTGACCCACAGAGAATGGAGAAAAACAAGACAGGACAACAGCCCACCTGGGAGTGACACAGAGTCAGGAGAACCTTCCCAACCCAGCAAAGCAGTGAGTGAATGTTTGACCCCAGGAAACCATGCTTCTGCCACTGATCTTTGCAGCCCTTTGGTTGGGAGATTACCCTCATGGAGACACTCCACTGTGGCCTTCAGTCTGACACTCAGTGTAAAGTCTCAGCAGAGCAGCCACTCAAGCATGCATGGAGGTTCAGGAGCTTTACATACTCCAGCTCCAGGCTTCCTGGCAAAAGTGACTGCAACTCCCGCAAGGCAAGAGGTTGAACCTCCACACACACTTCTAGGAAGAGCGCTTAGTAGCAATGGTCTGTGGGTCTCACTTCCACTGAGCCTCACAGGAAAAGACCCACTGCTTGGAATTCCAGCCAGTATCACCCATACCTGGGACAGAGTTCCCAGGGGGAGGGGCGGGCCGCCATCTGTGCTGTTTGGGTGACTCAGCCATTCCAGCCTGCAGGCTTTGGAGAGTCAAACCAGGAGCAGAAGGGATCTCTAAGCACAGCACAGCTGCTCTACCAAAACGTGGCCAAACCGCTTTTTTAATCAGTTGTCTGATCCATTCCTCCTCACTGGGCAAGACCTCCCAACCTGGGCTTCTAGCCACTCCCACTGGTGTTCTCTGACTGATAAAGATTGGAATCCCCTCTGGGACAGAGTTTCCTGGAGGGAGGGGTGAACTGTCATCTTTGCTGTTTGGGCAACTCAGCTGTTTCAGCCAGCAGCCTTGGGAGAGCTCAAACCAAAAGAGGGTGAAAGCAGTATTCCGGCACAGCACAGCTGCTCTATAAAGGCATGGCCAGACTGCTCCCTTAAGCAGGTATCCTATCCTGTTCCTTCAGACTGGGTGAGACCTCCCAAACAGCATATTCAGCCACCTCCTACAGATGCATTTGGGTTGGCAACAGATCCATACTTTCCTGAGACAGAGCTCCCAGAGGAAAAGGCAGCCTGCCATCTTGGCTGTTTCACATCTAAAGGTCAGCAACCTCATAGACTGAAGGTAGATAAGCTCACAAAAATGAGAAAGAATTAGTGCAAGAATGCTAAAAATTCAAAAAGCCAGAGTGCCCTATTTCCTCCAATGACTGTACCACCTCTCCAGCAAGGATTCAGAACCAGACTGAAGCTGAGATAGCTGAAATGACAGAAGTAGAAATCAGAATATGAATAGGAACAAAGTTCACTGAGCTAAAGGAGCATGTTGTAACCCAATGCATAGAAGCTAAAAATCATGATAAAACATAGCAGGAGCTGACAGACAAGATAGCCAGGATAGAGAAGAATGTAACTGACCTGATTGAGCTGAAAAACACATTACAAGAATGTCATAATGCAATCATAAGTATTAATAGCAGAATAGAACAGAGAAAAGAATCTCAGAGCTTGAAGACTGCATTTCTGAAGACAGGCAGACAAGTATAGAGAAAAAAGAATGAAAAGGAATAAAGAAAACCTCTGAGAAATACAGGATTATGAAAAGATACCAAATCTAAAACTCATTGGTGTACGTGAAAGAGACTGGAAAAATGGAACCAATTTGGGAAACATATTTTAGGTTTCATGCATGAAAACTTCCCCAACCAAGGAAGACAGGCCAATATTGAAATTCAGGAAATGCAGAGAACACCAGTAAAATATTCCATGAGACAATTATCCCCAAGACACATAATCATCAAGCTCTCCAAAGTTGAAATGAAAGAAAAATTGTAGAAGGCAGCTAGAGAGAAAGGCCAGGTTACTTACAAAGGGAAGCCTATCAGAAGAACAGGGTACCTCTCAGCTGAAACCCAATAAGCCAGAAGAGATTAGGGGTCAATATTCAACATTCTTAAAGGAAAGAAATTCCAATGCAGAATTTTGTAGCCAGTCAAACTAGGCTTCATAAGCGAAGGAGAAATAAGATCTTTTTTCAGAAAAACAAAGGCTGAGGCAATTTGTTACCATCAGATCTGCCTTGCAAGAGCTCCTGAAGGAAGCACTAAATATGAAAAAGAAAGACTGTTACTAGTCACTACAAAAACACAATGTACTTCAGACCAGTGACAGTATAAAGCAACCATATAAAATGTCTGCAAAATAACCAGCTAACATGATGACATGATCAAATCCACACATAGCAGCACTGAGCTTAAATGTAAATGGGCTAAATCCTCCAATTAAAAGACTTAGAGTGCCAAGCTAGATAAATAATCAAGAACCATTTGTATGCTGTCTTCAAGAGACCCATCTCAGATGCAATGACATGTATAGGCTCAAGATAAAGGGATGGAGGAAAATCTACCAAGCAAATGAAAAACAGAAAAAAACCAAGGGTTGCAGTCCTAGTTTCTTGCAAAACACAATTTAAACAAACAAAAATCAAAAAAGACAAAGAAGGGCATTACATAATGATTAAGGGTTAAATTCAACAAGAAGAGCTAACTATCCTAAATATATATGCATTCAACGCAGGAGCACCCACATTCATAAAACAAGTTCTTAGAGACCTTCAAAGAGACTTAGACTTTACACAATAATAGTGGGAGACTTTAACACCCTACCCAAAATACTAGGAAGATCATCAAGATAGGAAATTAACAAGGATATTTGGGACCTAAACTCAGCTCTAGATCAAATGGATCTGATAGATATCAACAAAACTCTTCACCCTAGACAAGAGAATATACATTCTTCTGATCACCATACAGTATTTACTCTAGTATCAATCACATAATGGGAGGTAAAACAGTCCCCAGCAAATGAAAAAGAACTGAAATTATAGCAAACAGTCTCTTGGACCACAGCACAATCAAATTGGAGCTCAAGACTAAGAAATTCACTCAAAACCAAACAATTGCTGGAAAATTGAATAACCTGCTCCTGAATGTCTTCTGGGTAAATAATAAAATTAAGGCAGAAATCAAGAAGTTCTTTGAAACTAATGAGAAAAACATACAGTTACCAGAATCTCTGGGAGACAGCGAAGGCAGCATTAAGAGGGAAATTCATGGCACTAAATGCTCACATCAAAAGTTTAGAAAGATCTCAAGTTAACGACATAACATCACAACTAAAATACCAAGAACAAAGAAACCCCAAAGCGAGCAGAAGACAAGAAATGACGAAAATTAGGACTGGACTGAAGGAGACAGAGACATTTAAAAAAATTCAAAAGATCAATGAATCCAGGATCTGATTTTTTGAAAAATTAATAAAATAGACCACAAGCTGGAAGAATAAAGAAGAAGAGAGAGAAGGTTCAAATAAACACTATCAGAAATGAAAAGGGGGATATCCCCACTGACCACACAGAAATACTAACAACCATCAGGGAATATTATGAACACCTCTATGCACATAAACCAGAAAATCTAGAAGAAATGGATAAATTTTTTGATGCATACACCTTTCCAAGACTGAACCAGGAAGAAACTGAATCCCTGAACAAACCAATAATGAGTTCTGAAATTGAGGCAGTAATACATAGCCTACCAGCCAAAAAATAAAAAATAAAAAAAGACCAGAACCAGATGGATTCACAGCTGAATTCTACTAGATGTACAAAGAAGAGCAAATGCCACTGTTACTAGAACAATTCCAAAAAATTGTGCAGTAGGGACTCTTCCCTAACACATTCTATGAGGCCAGCATCATCCTGATACCAAAACTTAGAAGAGATACAACAACAGCAACAACAAAAACTTCAGGCCACCATGCTTGATGAGCATCAATGCAAAAATCCTCAACAAAGTACTGGTAATCCAAATCCAGCAGCTCCTCAAAAGCTTATCCACAAGGATCAAATAGTCTTCATTTCTGAGATGCAAGCTTGGTTCCATATACGCAAATAAACTACTCCAAACAATTTCAAAGGAGGGACTCTTCCTTAACTCATTTTATGGGGCCAGCATCATCCTGATACCAAAACTTGGCAGAGATACAACAAAAAAAGAAAACTTCATGTCAATATCCCTGATGACCATCGATGCAAAAATCCTAAATATAATGCTGGCAAACCAAATACAGCAGCACATCCAACAGTTTATCCACTACAATCAAGTCAGCTTCTTCACTGGATAAAAGACTGGTTCAACATACACAAATCAATAAAAGTAATTCATCGCATAAACAGAAGTAAAGGCAAAAACCACATAATTATCTCAGTAGATGCAGAAAAAGCCTTTGATAAAATTCAACATCCCTTCATGTTAAAAATTCTCAATAAACTAGTTATTGAAGGAACATACCTCAAAATAATAAGAGCCATTTATTACAAACCGACAGCCACTATCATACTGAATGGGCTAAAGCTGGAAGTATTCCCCTTGAAAACTAGCACAAGACAAGCATGTCCTCTCTCACCACTCTTATTCAATGTAGTATTGGAAGTTCTGGCCAGTGTGATCAGGCAAGAAAAAGAAATAAAGTGTATTCAAATAGGAAGAGAGGAAATCAAATATCTTTATTTACAGATGACATGATTCTATATCTAGAAAACCCCATTGACTCAGCTCAAAAGCTTCTCCAGCTGATAAGTAACCTCAGCAAAGTCTCAGGATACAAAATCAATGTGCAGAAATCACAAGCATCCTTATACACCAACAACAGACTAGCAGAGAGCCAAATCATGAATGAACTCCCATTCACAATTGCCACAAAGAGAATACAATACCTAGGAATACAGCTAACAAGGGACGTTAAGGACCTCTTCAAGGAGAACTACAAAACACTGCTCAAGGAAATCAGAGAGAACACTAGAAGATGGAAAACCTTCCATGTTTATGGGCAGGTAGAGTCAATATTGTGAAAATGGCCATACTGCCCAAAGCAAAGACTCAATTCTATTCTCATTAAACTACCATTGACATTCTTCACATAATTAGAAAAAAACTATTTAAAAATTCATATGGAACCAAAAAAGAGTTTGTATAGCCAGGACAATTCTAAGCAAAAAGAACAAAGCTGAAGGCATCACACTACTTGACTTCAAACTACACTATAAGGCTACAGTAGCCAAAACAACATGGTAGAGGTACAAAATGGGCACATAGATTAATGGAACAGAATCAAGAACTCAGAAATAAAACTACACATCTACAACCATCTGATCTTTGACAAACCTGACAGAAACAAGCAATGAGGAAAGGATTCCCTATTTAACAAATGGTGCTGGAAGAACTGGCTATTCATATGCAGAAAATTGAAATTGGACCCCTTCCTTACACCTTATACAAAAATTAACTCAAGATGAATTAAAAAATTAAATGCAAAACCCAGAACAATAAAGACCCTAGAAGAAAATCTAGTCAATACCATTTAGGACATAGGCATGGGCAAAGATTTTATGATGAAATTACCAAAAGCAATTGCAACAAAAGCAAAACTTGACAAATGGGATCTTATTAAACTAAAGAGCTTCTGCTCAGCAAAAGAAACCATCACTAGAGTGAACAGACAATCTAGAGAATAGGAGAAAATTTTTGCAATCTATCCATCTGACAAAGGTCTAATATCCAGAATCTACAAGGAACTTGAACACAATTTACAAGAAAAAAGAACCCCATTGAAAAATGGGCAAAAGACATTAACAGGGAATTTTCAAAAGAAGACATACATGGGCCAACAAATGTATGAAACAAAGCTTAACATCACTGATCATTAGAGAAATGCAAATCAAAAGCACAACGATATACTATCTTATGCAAGTCAGAATGGTGATTAATAAAAAGTCAAGAAACTACAGATGCTGGTGGAATACTATGTAGCCAGTAAAGGGAATGAGATTATGTCTTTTGCAGGGACATGAATGAAGCTAGAAGCCATCATCTTCAGCAAACAAATGCAGGAACAGAAAACCAAACACCACATATTCTCAGTGATAAGTGGGAGTTGAACAATGAGAACACATGGACAAAGGAAGGGGAACAGCACACACTGAGGCCTGTTGGGGGAGGCCGGGGGGGCGGGGAGAGCATTAGGAAAAAAAGCTAATGTATGCTGTGCTTCATACCTAGGTGATGGGTTGATAGGTGCAGCAAACCACCATAGTACATGTTTACTTATGTAACAAACCTGCACATCTTGCACGTGTACCCTGAAACTTAAAAAATAAAATAACAATTTACAAAAAGTAGAACTACCATGTGGATTCAGCAATTCCATTGTCGGGTATATATCCAAAGGAAATGGAATCAGTATGTTGAAGGGCTATCAGCACTCCCATATTCACTGCAGCATTATTTACCATAGTCAAATATGGAATCAAGCTAAGTGTCCATCAAAGGATGAATGGATGAATTTAATGTGGCATATATACACAACAGAATACTATTCAGCCTTTAAAAGAAGAAAATCCTGCCATTTGTGACTACATAAACGAGCCTGGAGGACATTGTGCTAAGTGAAATAGGCCGGGCACAGAAAGATAAGTATCATATAATTTCACTTATATGTGAAACTTAAAAGAGTTTAGCTGATAGAAGTAGAAAATAGACTGGTGATTTCCAAGGACTGGGAAGATGTTGGTCAAATTTTACAAAATTTGTTAGGTAGGAAGAATAAATTCAACAGATCTATTGTACAACATGGTGACTATAGTTAACGATTGAAAATTGCTAAGATCATAGATTTTAAGTGTTCTCACCACAAAATGATAAGTATGTGAGGCAATGCATATGTTAACTAGCCTGATTAAGCCATTACATGTATAAATATATCAAAATATGTTGTATAAGTATATATAATTTGTATTTATCAATTAAAGAGCAAATAAGAAAAAAAGTAAGTATTAATACACACAACAATTTGGATTGATCTCAAGGATGGATTATATTGAGTGAAAAAAGCCAGTCTCAAAAGATCATATACTGTTTATTCCATTTGTATAACATCCTCAAATTGATGAAGGTATAGAAATATAGAATGGATTAGAGGTTATTAGGGCTTAGGATGATAGATTTTAGAGAGTAGGCGTGGCTGTAAAGGGGTAGCATGGAGGAATTCTTTGTGGTAATTGAATAGTTTTGTATTTTAAGTCAGTGTTGGTTATTAAAATCTACACGTGTGATAATATCAACTATACATATTATATATGTATGGAATATAGAACTATAGGCAAGCATTGTGTCGATGCCAGTTTCTTGGTTTTGATATTGTGCTATAATTGTGTAAGATGTTACCAGCTGGGTAAACTTGAATAAAGCTATAAAGGAACTCTTTGTATTATCTTTGCAAATTTCTCTCTATCTGTAATTATTTCAAACTAAAGTTTTTAGAGCTAATGAATGAAGAAACTATACACACGAAAATAATCAACAGAAGGCTGGCGAAATATATTGACATCAGACTGAGCTGGCTTTAAAACAGAAAAACATGTAATAAAATTAAAACCTTATAAACAATGTCAAATTAAACAATTGACTCAGAATCTGTATCAATTCTGGATATGTATAAACCAAAGAACGTAGCCTCAAAATATGTAAAACAGAAACCATCAGACTTACAAGAAGAAACTGATAAGTTGACAATCACTGTTATGTTACAGAATTTTAACATAATTCCTTTCAGTAGTTGCTAGATGAAGCAAACCAATACTAAATAAAGATAGCGAGAAATTAAACAACATAGCAAGGTTTGTATGTAATGCACGTAAAATAAGACGCTGAACAAAAAAACATGTAAAATAAGACGCTGAACAAAAAAAACGAGTACATATTCATTCTAGAGTAAACAGAACATTAAAAAAAATAAACACATACTATAACCCAAAGCAAATATTACCGAAGAATCATTTATGTGGACTTCAAGCTGAGAATGGTCAGTCAGAAGCTTAAGGAGATACTGACAGCCAACTGCAATTTAATGGACACTCACCAGGACGTGATATTTGGTCTTCTCTACTGGCTCTATACTCTCTCCCTATATGAACACATCTATTGCCATGATTTTAAACACCAAATATGTACTGATGACTCCCAAATTTATGTGCTTAGCCATGATGGACTCTATGATCTCCTGATTTGTGTAGTGATCTAATTGGCTACTCGTTATCATCACTTGAATGACTAACAGGCTTTGTCTATTGAACATGCTCAAAACATAATCCTGGACTTTTCTCTCTAAATCTTCTTGTATCTCAATAAATGCCACCATTATCAAGCTAATTGCTCAAGCTAAAAACCTATTAATTATCCTTGATTCCTCCATCCAATCCATCAGCAAGTCCAGTATGTCCAGTTCCTAAATACATTCCAAAACCATCCACTTGACCTCCACTGGGCCAACATTATATCTACACACCTTCATCTCTCACCTGCAGTAGCCTCCTAACCGGTTGTTCTTCTTTCACTACTGACCTTTACAGTCTATTCATTACCCAGTTGCTAGTGTAAAATATTTTAACTGTTAATCAGATCATGTTAGTCACATGCTCTAAACTTTGTAAGAGCCTTCCACTACACTAATAATAACACCCACACTTGCTACCCCGGACTTCAAGGCACATTCATGATCTGGCCTCTACCTATCACTGTAGCCTTATATCGTGGCCTCACCTCAAATGTTGCATTCCCAAAGAAGCCTTTTATTTTCTTCTTGTTTAAGGTAGTACTCTCTACCTACAGCCACTCTTTATCACAGTACCCTGGTTAAATTCCTCATAGCATTTACTATGATATGAAAGTAGTACACACCCACACACACTCACCTCTCACTCCCACTAAATTTCTTGTCCTATGAGACCATGCATCTTGTCCACTTCACTTTAACAAGCCACTCAGAAACTCCAAACACTACTATCCCTGGGAGTGGGCCCAAATTTATACAACTACGAACTAGAATTTGTTCATATACCTGAACATTCAATATAAAATTTAGCAAATTCTGTTCAGGCTACAAAACTTATTACAAAAAAGATGAAAATATCTTAACTGCTAAATATGCACACCTTGCACACACCATTGATAAAATAAGAGTGATCTGCTTGTCTGTAATATTGAGGTTTTCATAATGAAAGGTGTTTCAATTTTCTCAAAACATGAAGAAGCACTTACTGGGATTTTTGACTATACATAAATGGAAGTAGATAGCATCCTCAGACACATGTCTACAAGAGGGCTATTATTGTTGCCAGTCACAGAAAATATATTAAACTGTTGGTCTGCCATAAAATCATATTTTCAAAACATAGATAAGAAGAATGTCATTCTCTTATTTGAAAATATATTGAAGATGGGAAAGAAGAAAAGAATTAGAGTAAAACAGAATTTATGCTATTCCTCTAAAACTGAAGATCTTTAAAGAATCTTTAAGGATTTCGTCGAAAAAGCTGGAGACTTGTTGAAGTTGTAAAGACAGATTTTAAAATAATTGGCAATGTACTATTGCAATAGGGAAAATCATCCAGCATAAACTGAACACAGCTTCAATTTGTGGAGAGGTACCTAGGTATTATGAAGAAAAAAATGAAAGGAGAGAGGAAATAGTAAGAACTTGAGCAGAGTACAGGAAATGGAAAATTATAAAAAGCAAGAAGGGAGGCTTGAGGTGCCTACTGAAGCAAATATATCTTAGATCACAAGTCCTTTCAAATATCTGAAAAGCCTTCCCAAGGATGATGGTTACAAAAAAGCTGAGACTGTGGTGACTACAATAAATATTGAACTCTTTAATGCCAAGACACTGAAGAGTATCTACTAGCATCAGCACCATCCAGGAAGATGACCTCACCAAATAGGTGAAATAAGCCGCCTGTGACCATCTTGAAAAAAAAGGGATGCATGACCTTTCAGACAGAAAATTCAAAATAACTGTGCTAAGAAAACTCAAAGAAATTCAACATAACACAGAGAAGGAATTTAGAATTCTATCAGATAAATTTAACAAAGAGATTGAAGTAATTAAAAAGAAACAGAAATTCTACAGCTGAAAAATGTACCTGGTATACTGAAGAATGCATCATAGTCCTTTAATAGCAGAATTGATCAAGCCAAAGAAATAATTAGTGAAGTTAAAGACAGGCTGTTTGAAAACTCACAGTAAGAGGAGACAAAAGAAAAAGTGATAAAAAACAAGCACATCTATGAGATTTAGAAAAATAGCGTCAAAAGGAAAAAATCTAAGTTATTGGCCTCAAAGCTTCCCTTTGAGAGAAAGATATAGGGACAGAAAGTTTATCCAAAGGGATACTAATAGAAAGCTTCTCAAACCTAAAGAAAGAGATCAATATCCAAATACAAGGCTATCGAACACAAAGAAGGTTTAACCAAAGGAAGACTACCTCAACACATTTTATAATCAAACTCCGAAAGATCAAGGATACAGAAAGGACCCTAAAAGCACCAAGAGAAAAGAAACAAATTACATACAGTGGAGCTCCAATACATTTGACAGCAGACACCTCAGTGGAAAATTTACAGACCAGGAGAGAGGAGTGCGACATATTTAAAGTGTTGAAGGAAAAAAAATCTATTATCCTAGAGTACTATATCCAGTGAAAATATTCTTCAAACATGAAGGAGAAATACTTTCCCAGCAAAGAAACAAACCACAACTTGATGGACTTCACAAACATCCTGGCTTGTCTCACAAAATGTTAAATGGATTTCTTCAATCTGAAAGAAAAAGGTGTTAACAAGCAATAAAATATCATCTGAAGGCAAAACACTCATTGGTAATAGAAAGTACACAAACACAGAATATTATAATATTGTAGTTGTGTTGTGTAAGCTACTCATATCTTGAGTAGAAGAACTAAAAGATGAATCTATCAAAAATAATAACTAAAACATTTTTTCAAAACATGGACAGTGTAATAAGATATAAATTGAACCAAGAAAAAGTTTAAAAGTAGAGGGAGAATGAAGTTAAAGTGTACACTTTTTATTAATTTTTTGTTGTTGTTTGTAAGTTTGTTTTGCAATTACTGTTAAGTTGTCATCACTTTAAAATAATGGGTTATAAGATGTTATTTGAAAGCATTAGAATAACTCCAAATCAAAAAACCTACGACAGATACCCAAAAATTAAAAGGAAATAATTTAAACATACCACTAGAATGTTTCACAAAAAGGAAGACAGGAAGGAAGGAAGAGAAGACCACAAAACAACCAGAAAACAAATAACCAAAATGGCAGAAGTCCTTACTGATTAATAATAATATTGAATGGAAATGGATTAAACTCTCCAGTCAAAAGATAGAATAGCTCAATAGCTCAAGACACACACATCATCCATAAAGACATGTATAGACTGAAAATAAAAAGATGGAAAAAGATATTCCATGCCAGTGGAAAAAAAAAAAAAAAATGCAGGAGTAACTGTACTTACTTATATCAGAATAAACAGATTTCAAGACCAAATAAAAAGGACAAAGAGGGACATTACATATGATAAAGGGGCCAATTCAGCAAGAGGATATAATAATTGCAAATACATATGCGCTCAACACTGGTGCACCTAGATATATAAATAAAATATTAATAGAGCTAAAGGGAGAGGTGGATTCCAATACTCTAATAGCTGGAGACTTCAGCACCCCACTTTCAGCACTGGACAGATCATCTAGACAGAAAATCAACAAAGAAACATCAGACATACTCTGCACTGTAGACCAAATGGACCTAATAGATATTTACAGAACACTTCATCCAATGGAGGAGGAATACACATTCTTCTCTTCAGCACATGGGTCATTCTCAAGGATAGATCATATGTTTTAGGCCACGAAGCAAGTCTTAAAACATTGAAAATAATTGAAATCATATCAAGCGTCTTCTCTGACCATAATGAAATAAAACAAGAAGTCAAAAACAAGAGGAACCGGAACCGCCTTGACCAGTCCCCTGCCGCCGAGCTCCTGGGGCCGGCAGGGCGACACCATGGAGTGCCTGGATAAAGCAGCGCTGAACGCACTGCAGCCTCCGGAGTTCGGAAATGAAAGCTCATTAGCATTTACACTGAAGTCGCTCCTGTTCTTTACAGCTCTATTGATCACTCCTCCTACTGGATTATATTTCACAACTAAATCTTACATATTTGAAGGCGCCTTTTGGATGTCCAATGCGGACAGCTATTTTTATGCTGCTATTGTTGCAGTGTTGGCTGTCCATGTGGTGCTGGCCCTCTTTGTGTACGTCGCCTGGAATGAAGGCTCACGACAGTGGCGTGAAGGCAAACAGGATTAAAATGAACATTACCTTTTGATAGTATTAAATTGATTTTTTAAATGGTAAAGGCTGGAGTGGGAGACATCTGATTTGAATAAAATTGAAAGAACATATTCAAGTCAGTCTTAAGGAGTCATGTTTGAATAGTGTAAATTTTGATCCTTCTAATACATTGGTTTAATTCAGTTTTAACTGTATGACCCTCATTTGCAAATGAGAATTCGGAAAAGTTAAATTAGTTACAAATAAATATGTTAATTTAGTTACACATTATTCTGGAAGGAATTATAGCTTCTTTCAACAAAACATGTTTTATAGTATTCTGACTTATGGTTGCTTTTGAGTTTTACTCCTTTGGATATATTAAGATGCACACAGTGAAGCAAATTAGACTCCACTTTACGCTGGAATGCTTTCCTTAGCATGAAAATACCAAGTCCTTGGATTTGAAATTTTAATTTCCTATGGAAAGTTGCTTAAATTGTGGACACTGGAATTTGAATGTCACTAAGGAATTTCACATAAAGTGTAATCTCTAGTCAGTAGGAATTTTCCATTACATTATTTTATGGGAAAACTAGGCTAAATCACACCCATTCAGGTCAAAGGACTTTAGCTTACCGAAGGATCTAGAGAGCAAAGCAAAGATCTCACTATTCAAACACGCAGCCTGCTTCCTTCAAGTCCTCTTGCAGGCCAGCTTTGTGCTTTGCAGACCAACTTTTTAATAAGATACTTTGCTTCCTCATTCAGCATTGAAGCTAGGCTTCAATTAAAAGGTTTGAGGAAGCTTCATTTAAAATTGTTTTTCCTACTGTTTTTTAAAATTGTAGTGTATATGATAGGAATTTGCATTTAAATATGTTCATTTTTGCATATGTTAAGAATAGAAAAAATCTTGAAAACGTTTTTTTTTTTAATACCCAAAATGTATTCTCCTTGGGGTTATCTGATGGAAAAAAATCCTTGAATTTATTTTCGTATCTTTAGTCTGTGTACTTTTAGTTACTTGGTACTAATTGTGTGCAATCTAAAACATTCCCTCAAATGTTTGTTTGTTTTATTATAAAACCATAATATAAAACCATATATAAAACCAGTTCTTTGTAGAAAACTGGAAGAAGAGATATTCAAACAAGAAAAAAAAAAATCAAAATTTCCCATAATGTTGCCTTCTAAAAATAAGCTCTATTTTAGTTTACATCCCATATGCATTTTTGAAAGCCATTTCTTAATGCTAGTTTGATACATACTAAAAGTTTAGTTTACAAGTTCAAATTTTGCCAGATTTTCCTGACAGCTATTTGCATTTTTTTCAGGTGAGTGATTATTGACCATTTTTTTCTTTTTTCCTATTTCCTTCCTTCCTTCCTTCCCTCCCTCCCTCCCTCCCTCCCTCCCTCCCTCCCTCCTTCCTTCCTTCCTTCCTTCCTTCCTTCCTTCCCTCCTTCTTTCCTCCTTTCTTTCTTTTCTTGTCTCACTCTGTTGCCCGGGCTGGAGTACAGTGGCATGATCTCAGCTCACAGCAACCTCCACCTCCTGGGTTGAAGTGATTCTCAGCCTCAGTCTCCTGAGTAGCTGGGACTACAGATGCCCCCCACTACACCCGGCTAATTTTTTTTTTTTAATATTTTTTAGTAGAGATGGGGGTTTCACCATGTTGGCCAGGCTGGTCTCGAACTCCTGACCCAGCTGCCTCAACCTCCCAAAGTGCTGGGATTACAGGTGTGAGCCACCACACCTGGCCTTATTGGCCATTTTCTAAATAAGCACATTCTGTCTTTATTCTCTTAAAATTCAAATTTTCTGTTACTGATAGTCCTAATACTTAGGATTCTTGCTTAAGTATTTGAAACCATTACTGATTTCTTGTTCACATTTGTTATTTTTTATGTTGTGAAACTGGACTAAAGGAATAGAGGGATGATTAGTCATAAAAGTCAAATAGGCATTTGTGTTTAACTGTTGAGAAAAGTGAAAGATCAGTATGGTTATTATGGAACTGTTTTTAATTCTTGCTTAAAGACTACAATTTTAGCATAATGACATTTGAGTCTAGGGTAGTGTATGGTACATTTCTAGATGGTCCCTACTTAAGACATATTGTTGTATTTAGAATTGTCCATCTAATTTCTTTTTATATAATGCCAAAGTTTTTCTTGTGGTTTTGGGATCTAATGCTATTTGTAAAATATTACTGTCCAATGTTGGATTATTTTGTTTGGTTTCAGGCATTTGCTGAATAGGTAATGATATATGGTATTTTTCTGCAAGTATTTAAACCAGGGGCACATGCAAAGGCAGTTGCAATTTCCTCTTGGAAAATGCGCCAAGTGTTTGAAGGTTAAAATTGAATGCTAAGATTGATATTTAGGATTATTACAAAATAGACTTGCTTTCACAGCAGTTAGTTTTTTCCTAGAGTTTTAACTGTTAACTCACTAGTATGCTGCTGTTTTTAACTATGTTAAATAACATATAGTATTTAACAAACAGATTTATTTTTCAAGATGTCTCACTAGTTTCCTTTTACACAATGTATATACTTCAAGATGTATAGAAAGGAAAACTACAGTTAAGCCCTTATACATGTTTTAAGGTAGAAATACGTTTCCTATTGTTTGAAAACTGATGGTAAGAATAACCTCAATTAGGAGGTATAACTTGAAGTGTCATCCCAGACTACTGATTTAACCCCATTTATGGTAACACATTACCTTCCTCACCTCCTGTTTTGTCCCCAAGAATGTAGTCCATTTTGTCAGTTGTGTTGAAGAATGAAAAGTCTGCTGTAGAATGCGTCTGATGTCATTAGCTATTCAAATGGGTACCATTGTATATATAACAGTAAAATCTGGTTTTGTGTTATTAGCAAAAAAAATTTAAACCTGCCATTTAAAAAAAAACCTATGTTTCATGGAAATGTAACAGAAATACATTATAATAATAGAACACTTTTTCTTTCTTTTTCTTTCTTCCCTTCCTTCCTTCCTTCCTTCCTTCCTTCCTTCCTTCCTTCCTTCCTTCCTCCCTCCCTCCCTCCCTCCCTCTCTCCCTCTCTCCCTCCCTCCTTCTTTCCCTCTTTCCTTCCTTCCCTCTTTCCTCCCTCCCTCCCTCCCTCCTTCCTTTCTTTCTTTCTTTCTTTCTTTCTTTCTTTCTTTCTTTCTTTCTTTCTNCCTTCCTTCCTTCCTTCCTTCCTTCCTTCCTTCTTTCTTTCTTTCTTTCTTCTTTCTTTTCTTTCTTTCTCTTTCTTCTCTTTTCTTTCTTGACAGAGTTTCACTCTTCTTCCCCAAGCTGGAGTGCAAGGGCACAATCTCAGCTCACTTCAACCTTCACCTCCTGATTTCAAGCAATTCTGCTGCCTCAGTCTCCCAAGTAGCTGGGATGACGCCACACCCAGCTAATTTTTGTATTTTTAGTAGAAACCGGGTTTTGCAATGTTAGCCAGGCTGGTCTCGAACTCCTGACCTCAGGCGATACACCTGCCCTCCACCTCTCAAAGTGCTGGGATTACAGGCGTGAGCCACCATGCCCAGCCTAATAATTAGAACATTTTCATCATAAAAATCTCATCAGCTTTGCCAAAAGAAATAACTGATTTATGTGTTTGGTATTTGTTTTCCATATTCATGTAAAGTTTGTGTATATAGTTAGAATACCCAAGGAGACCAGCAAAATCAGTAAAACAAACAGGGTGTATCCAGAGAAAGATGAAACCCAAAAGTACGTAAAAAGGATTTCAATCCCATTTTAAATGTACCTAGTGTGTATTTCTTATCTCTAGACAAGTTCATGTTTATTGTTTAATTTGTGCCCAAGTGAAGTTGTAAACTTATAATTCAACTCTGATAGAGAATTTGTTATTTATCTAAGGTCAGTGGCAATTATCTCTGCTGTCAAACACTCTGTGTCACCCACCACATTAGTATAACTATTCATTCAGCCTCTACTCCTATGTTTAAGATAATTTTCACAAGAGCTGGCTGAAGCAACACATTGGTAACCTGTCAAGATTTCTTTTTCTCTTTTCAGGGGGAAAGGGTTATCTTAAAAATAAATTATTTTCAGGGACTTTGGGAATCTAATGATAAATATTACACATAATCTATGACTAGCTTAATCCTTTATGTAGTCTTTAAAATAGGAATTCCTCGGCGTCGCTCCTGGCCACACTTTCCTTGCCTATGTTGTTGCTATGTGTATTTGAGAGTAATATCGGCATTCCTTTTGAGATGTTCTAAAAGTCATAGTTGTCAGTTATACAGAGTAGTCTTCCTTTTTCCCACTTTCAGTGTAGTCTCACTGAACAGTAATAATAGCAATAGCTAACATCTGCACAACACCTTACAGTTTGCAAAGAATGTTCACACATTCTCATTTCAGTTTTGCATAGTGAACCTGTTACGCGATGTCTCTTGATGTCGATGCTAAAAGTGTTAGAATCTTTAAATCACTAGAGTCCTTGAATATGCTGTAGTATTGAATAGTGCCCTGACTAGAAGGAGGATTTAGATGAATATGCTGTAGTATTGAATAGTGCCCTGACTAGAAGGAGGATTTAGATGTGTTGCATTTCAAGCCATGTGTAATCATCAGAATGGGGGGCTTGTTTTCTTTAGCTACTTGAATCAGATTTACTTTTGCAAGTGATGCTTTTCTAACCGTTAGCTGGATGGATTCTGTATTCACTATATTGTAGCCTGTAATTTGTATAAATTTACTATCTGTTGTCATTTTAAAAAGCGTTCATAATGCCAAAAAAATAAAAAGAGGAACTATGGAAACTATACAAACACATGGAAATTAAACAATATGGTGCTGAATGATCAGTGGGTCAAGGAGTAAACTAAGCAGGAAATTGAAAAAAATCATTGAAACAAATGATATGGGAAACATAATATGCCAAACCTAGGGGATACAGCAAAAGCAGTACTAAGAGGAATGTTTATAGCTATAAACACCTACATTTAAAAAGTAGAAAAACTTCCAGTAAGCAACCTAACAATTCATCCTAAAGAGCTAGAAAAGTAAGAACAAACCTAGCCTAAAATTAGTAGAAGGAAACAAATAATAAAAATCAGAGCACAAATAAATGAGACTAAAATGAAAAAAACCCAAACATCAATAAAATGAAAAGTTGGTTTATCAAAGAAATTTTTTAAAATTGACAAAACTTAAGCCACACTAAGAATAAAAGAGAAAATACCCAAATAAATAAAATCAGAGATAAAAAGGGAGACATTACAACTGATACTGTAGAAATTCAAAGAATCATTAGAGACTTCTATGAAAAACTATATGTCAATAAGTTGGAAAACCTAGAAGAACTGGACAAATTCCTAGACATATACGACATAGCATTATGAAACCATGAAGAAATCCAAAACCTGAATAGACCAATAACAAGCAATGAGAGCCAAACTATAATAATAAAAAAAAAAAATCTCACAGCAAAGAAAAGCCAGTGACCCCATGGCTTCAATGCTGAATTCTACCAAACATTTAAAGAAGAGCTAATACCAATCTTAATTAATCTATTCCAAAAAATAGGGATGTGTTGGAATGATTCCAAATTGATTTTATGAGGTCATTGTATAAGGTCATTACCCTGATACCAAAACCAGACAAAGATACAGTAAAAAAAAAAAGCACAAAATTATACTCCAATAACCCTGATGAATATTGGTGCAAAAATCCTCAACAAAATACTAGCAAAGCGATTTCAACAACACATTAAAAATATCATTCATCATGACCAAATGGGATTTAACTCTGGGATGTGAGGATGTTTCAACATATGCAAACCAGTCAATGTGATACATCATATCAACAAAATGAAGGCCACAACCATATGATTAATTCAATTGATGCTGAATGAGCATTTGATAAAATTCAACATCTCTTCATGGAAAAATAAAACCTCAAAAAACTGAGTATAGAAGGAACATACCTCAACACAATGGACACCATTAAAAACACAGATGACAGACCCACAGTTAGTATCACACTGAATGGGGAAAAACTGAAACCCTTTCCTCTAAGATCTGGAGCAAGACAAGGATGCCCACTTTCACCACTGTTATTCAACATAGTACTAGATGTCCTAGCTAAAGCAATCAGACAAGAGAAAGATATAAAGAGAATCCAAACTGGAAAGGAATAAGTCAAATTATCCTTGTTTACAGATGACAAGATCCCATATTTGGCAAAACCTAAAGACTCCACCAGAAAACTCTTAGAACCAATAAATTCAGTAAAGTTGCAGGATACAAAATCAACATACAAAAGTTAGTAGCATTTCTATATGCCAACAGTGAACAGACTGAAGAGGAAATCATGAAACCAATCCCATTTACAAGAGCTACAAATAAAATAAACCACCTAGGAATTCACTTAGCCAAGGAAGTGAAAGATCTCTACAATTAAATACATATAACATTGATGTGATAAATTGAAGAGGACACAAAAAATGGAAAGCTATTTCATGATCATGGATTAGAAGAGTCAATATTGCTAAAATGCCCATATACCCAAAGCAATCTACAGATTAAACGTAACCCCTATCAAAATGTCAATGACATTCTTCACAGAAATTTTTAAAAAATCCTAAAATGTATGTGGAACCACAGAAAAACCAGCATAGCCAATGCAATCCTGAGTAAAATTAACAAAACTGCAGGAGTCACATTACCTGACTTCCAATTACACTACAGAGTGATAATAACCAAAACAGCATGGTACTGCCATTTAAACAGACACATAGACCAATGGAACAAAATAGAGAGCTCAGACATACATCCATACATCTACAGGAAACTCAATTTTTACAAATATACCAAGAACCTACATTGGAGAAAGGACAGTCTCTTTAATAAATGGCATTGGAAAAACTGGATATGCATATACAGAAGAATGAAACTAGACCCTATCTCCCACCATATACAGAAATCAAATCAAAATGGATTAAACATTTAAATCTAAGACCTCAAACTATATAACTACTAATAGGAAACATTGGAGAAACTCTCCAGGACATTGCTCTGGGCAAGTAATAATTCTTGAGTAATAACCCGCAAATGCAGGCAACCAAAGCAAAAATGGACAAATGTGATCACATCTAGTTAAATAGTTTCTGCACATCAAAGGATACAATCAACAAAGTGAAGAGACAGCCCATATAATGGGAGAAAATATTTGCAAACTGTTTATCTGACAAAGAATTAGTAAGCAGAATATCTAAGGAGTTCAAACAACACAACAGAAAAAAATCTAATAATCTGATTTAAAAATGGACAAAAGATCTGAACAGACATTTCTCAAAAAGAGATATGCAGATGGCAATAGCTGCTGCCTATTTTAGATGGAGAGTGTGCTTGTGAGTTTGCCCCAGTTCCTATGTCACCGAGTCTACAAAATGTATTTACATATCCTTCTTGGTCCCTATGTGTATTTGAGTTTAGAGCCCTGCTTATAAGATCATAAGATTTAATTCAATTCTATCAGTCTGTGATAGAGTCAGTTCAATATTTTGCACAATTTTCCAGATTCCATAAACTCCTTAACTTCTACCCATTTCCACATCAGGGTATCTTTGCTCTTATTTCAGATTTTGAAATGCTCTCATTAGAACTTCCTGCTTCCGTTCTGAGTCTGTTTCTGCCACCGTTACCATCCTGCCACCCCAAACCCCTGATTTACAAGGTAACAAATTGTTTTATTTAGTAATCAGGCTTCTATCATTTATTTTAACTTGACACACAAAATTGTATATATTTATGGTGTACAAAATGATGCATTGTGAAATAGCTAATTCAAGCCAATTAACATATTCATTGCCTCACATACTTATCACATTTTGTGGTGATAAAAATCTACTCTCTTTGCAATTTTCAAGTACATAATACATTGTTATTAACTAAAGTAGCCCTGTTGTACAATGGATCTCTTGAAACTAATCCTCCTAATTGAAATTTTGTATCCTTTGACCAACATCTTTCCAGTCCTTGCCCCTAAACTCTGAAAACCACCATTCTATTCTCTGCTTCTATGAGTTCATCTTTTCAGCTTCATCATATAAGTGAGATCGTATGGTATTTATCTTTCTTTGGCTGGCCTATTTCATTCAACATTACATCTTCTGGGTTCATCCACTTCATCACAAATGACAAGATATCCTATTTTAAGGCTAAATAGTATTCCACTGTGTGTATATAGCACATTTTCTTTATACATTCATCCATTAATGGTTTTTTTCCCCATATCTTGGCTTTTGTGAATAATGCTGCATTGATCATTGAAATGCAGAACATCTCTTTCACATACTGATTTGAATTCCTCTGGGTATATACTCAGTAGTAGGATTGCTGAATCACATGCTAGTTCTATTGTTAATTTTTTGAGGAACCTCCAAACTGTTCTCCTTTCAAAGTGGGGACATGATGTATCACATTTCAGTTCTGCATAATGCAGTGATTTGCAAAGTTACACCCAGCAGAGGTTCTCTAAGTCTAGGACCCTGAGCAAGGCCAATGTGGAAATAGCACTCTTCCCACCAAAAGGTGACACATAGTGTGAGCAAAAAATGATCTGTTTATTGTTTAAAGATGCTGAAGTTTGAGAATTATTTATTACAGCAGCAAAATATAACCCATCCTAGCTGATGTACTTGAACTACAGCAAATAATAATAAATTTTAAAATCCTGATATGCTGCCTTAATATTGGGAACCCCTGCCCTGACAATTTTTTACTTAATAATAACAATTCTTATTGCCCTAAACAATTCTTTCCTTAATAATATACAGTGAATTGTTTTCGAGTCATTCAGCTGAATTTTTTCACCTGCTTAAAACCCCATAACTAAATTACTGATCACAGTTTAAAAGACCCTTGATTTCTCACTACTCCTCCTTATACAGTGTCCACTGTTCAATTGCTTATACAAGGCATACCTTTATGGTCCTTAAGGTGATGGCTTATGGTTGGCCCTGACATCTTCACATCTTCAAACTAGGAGTACTCTTTATGTAACAGTTTTCAGGATGTCCCTGCCTATGTACTTAGGACGAGGGAAGGCAAAACCTGCATTTACCAAAAGAATATATGCAAACTATCCCACCCTCCTCAACTATGAGTATATTGTATGTAGAGAGTTGAATTCTATCTGTACTTTTTAGGCTACAAAGGTTTTTATTAATTTTGAAGTGCTGACTCCTGACAATTGTGGAGTAATTAGAGGTGGATTATAGATGACCTCTGGCCTCAGAGCCATTCAAGATTCTCAGGGAAGTGGGATTTAGCTCAGCTGGGATATGCCCCTTTGCCTTGTTACACCTCACAATCCTTCACACACCCATACTACCCCCTACTCCTTTAGTCTGCAGCCACACCCAACTCTTGGCTTCGTGATAAGGGCATGGGCTATGACATCAAACAAATCTGGGCTAGAACCCAGGTCACAAAACTTAACACATACATTGAACAAGTATTTGTTCTTATTATGTCTCAGATGCCTCATCTTTAGAATTATAGTCATCATAATAACTATATTATAAATGGAACATGTATGCAAAATGCCTGGCAGAGACGAACTGCTCAAGAAATGGTCACCATTATTATTGATACCCTGTTCCCATTCCTCTCCTGTGTCCATGCTTCTAACTCGGTAAGGATCCTCCATGCTAGGCTTCCACATCCATAGGAAGAATGCCTACTCTTCCGGAATTCTGTGAAGGTTTGATAAGATAAAGTATGCCAAAATTTTAAATAGACAAGTGCTGAGTAGATGGTCTGTCTCAGAGGGACCAGCATTGGAACCTTCACATAGAACCAGAATCAAGGATAAAGGTGTGCAAGCAAATGCTGGTTTACTTATGAATGGGTGCATATTTACATGACTACATGCATGCAGGCATGCAAACACACAGAGGGGTGAGTCTGAGGATCTCCCCTGCTTGATCAGTATAGGCTCATGAACTGGAAGAACCTAAGGCTGAGGGTCAAACATGCTAATGACTGCAGCTGAGAGATGTTAAGGAAGGAAGGAAGGAAGGAAGGAAGGAAGGAAGGAAGGAAGGAAGGAAGGAAGGAAGAAAGGAAGATATATTGCTTCATTTCTTCATTTGTTCATTCATTCATTTGATCCATCATGTCTCATTTTTTGAAGGATGTTTTATGGGCCAAACCCCATTCAGCTAGCAAGGCACACAACCCAGCATCTAAGGAATATAGACTAGTGATGGGAATCAAGTAAGTGCCTCCTTAGGAGGATCATGTTATGATCCATCTTACGACCAAGAGGCCCTTGGATGAGAAGAGGCTGGAGATGAGGTAAGGAAGACGGAGCCTGCTGCATAAATCTACACAGACCACCCTACACAACAAGAATGGTGGTAATGGGAACAACATCATTAAAGACCCACAGAACAATGTCTAGGGCATCAGGGGAAGTTCATGAAAACTCCTGATTCCATTGCCTATCAGGGATTTGATATCAGGTCTGTTATTGTGCCATTCACAGCCTCAGATGCCTCATGTCTACATTGGGCATCCAAATGACAGTGACCACCTAGAGATAATGCACATGAAGAATGGCAGAAGGAAGTTATTTATTCTTGATATTATGAATATTAATATGATGGATTTCAGACATATGTTGAAGTAAGAAATGCAACCACCATTCATTTCCTAAGAAAAGTGATGCAGCAGATAACACCTGAGAAACTTTAATGTAATTGAGTACTTTTTAAAAAAATTTGAGGATGAAGATATCCCACTTCTGCCTCCAGATTCATTTCCACTCCTAAAGAGAAAGCATGAAGGACTGGTGGCATTCCCATTAGGAAAAGGTATGAGTATGTCCAAGAGTAGCAAAAAAGGTACTCTAAACACACCAGTGGTAGGCACCAGTCACAGAGGGGCATGCAGAGTTATTTAATGTGTTGAATCATTTGGCATTTTTGTTCAGATTGCCCCTATCACTTCGGGCATGTACGCACCGTGAGATGCCAGAGGATCTCAGGATGCATTTCAGGAAGCATCGTCATACCTATGATGATGGGCTCAATTTGGGGTTCTAAGAATTGTCATTTTGAGAAGAGTCCATGGGGAACCAAGCATGGGTTTACCCGTGCTTAAAGAGAGAATCTTCTCTAAGACACAAATGTCATAGGCAATACACAGCCCTCCCACAATTCTGAGGGCAGGCTACACCTTGCTTTGCTCTGTGACTGTGTGTTCTGGGAGGCTAAGCATTAGTATGGCTTAAGCAGCCATTTAAAATCTAAAGATACGTCAGTAGGACAAGGTACCCAAGAGAAGTACAAGGCAGCTGATCTGCTTCTCCTCCTGTATTCTGAATCTCATCTCCTACCCAAGCAAGAAACCGGGTATCCCACTTAACCTGTTTCTCTCCCTCACTGCCCAGATCCCAGATCCAAGAAATCCACAAGGCTTATTGCTGCTGTCTTCTAAACATCTGTCATATTCATTTCCTTCTCTCCATCTTCACTCTATTTCAGATCACTACTTCACACTGCAGCCAAAAAGATTTTGCTAAACCACAGATGTGATCTCCTCAATATCTTGCTGTAAAACATTCAGTGATGCCCCATCCAGTGCCTTTGGGGTAATGTTCAAC
The DNA here is from genome assembly GCF_001604975.1 of Cebus imitator. Classification (NCBI taxonomy): domain Eukaryota; kingdom Metazoa; phylum Chordata; class Mammalia; order Primates; family Cebidae; genus Cebus; species Cebus imitator. The sequence continues at coordinate 5,625 of NW_016108074.1, read as the reverse complement.
AAGCCTTATATATTGCAGAATTATGTAGTCAGACAAGTTCTGACAATAGGAAGCAGACTTCCTAATGAAGAATCAAGAAACAACCATAAATTACCTCTATTCTGACTGAACTAGAAGGAAGAATTTTAAATCATTAATCAAACATCCTGAATACAAAATTGGCTCTCATACTCCATTGGAAATATTGCCCATTTGAGAAAACGGGCATTGCATTTTAGTGCAGCATTGTTTTTAGAAGATTAAATAAGTTAGAAATACAATATACTCAGCCAACAGGCAGACACTTGAAATTATGGTAAATCCATTGCAAAGAATATCATTCAGCCATTAGAATGAAAGAATTATAGGTATAAATTGAGACTTCATTATTAATTAGGAAAAAGGTTTGCCTGGAAATTCAATGTGGAATGGTTTGATTTTTGTAAATGAAACAAAGTAGAAAGCCATGTGCTCTATCTAAACATATACATGCCAACACATCCAGTAATCCTACTCATTGATACTGATACTAGAGAAATGCATTCACATGTTCACAGGGCACACACATACAAATATTAATAAGAGTATCATTTTGTTTTGGAAAAATTGAAACTGCATAAGCATGGATCATTGGAACAAGATAAATTGAAAATGATGAAATGTACAAAGTTAAAATAAATGAACTAGAGCTTCATGTAGCTACATGGATAAACATAAAAAGTAGAAAACTGAGCTGCAAAACCAAAGTGCTGAACAAGGTATACAGTGTGGTGATGTGCTTTAAATAAAGGCAAAGATCTTATGTTGTGTATGGACACATAAGTAGGTAGTAAATATATACAAGGCTCCATGAGTATAATAATTGCTGACTTCATTATAGTAGAGCACAGTGGGGAGGGAGAGAGCAGAGTGGGTCAGAGAAGATGTAAAAGGAGCATTTTACCATATCTGATATGTAAAATATAAACAGTAAGTATGTCCTAATATTTAGATTTTATATAGCTGGCCATTGGTGTTTATAATACTAATTTATCTTCCCTATGGTTGAGATTCATTTGCAGTAAAAAAAAAAAATTCATGCTAAAAACAAGCAAATAAACTGCAAAAGTAATCCCATCATTTTTGTTTCATGAGGGTAGGAGTGTACATGCCATAGACTTCCGTGCAAGACCCAAATTCCTGGAAACAGTAAAGTAAGTTCAGACCTGCATTGAAAAACAATTTAGAGCAATTATCAGTGGACTGGAAACTGTAAGAATTCTCAGAATGTGGGACAGCAGATAGAGCCAGACTACTGGTTTGAGTAAGACATGACCCAGAACAAGTGCAAAGGTTATTCCAAATGGAGGGCTGGCTCAAGAGTGCTCTATGTCCTGGAAAGGTGCTTTCTTTGCTAAACCAAATTGATTTATTGCTAAACTTACCCAACAGGAGGACTTGGTAGGCTCTAATTACAAAGAAAATTTCAGCCAGAGAGGCATATTCATTTGTTTTTAAAGAGTTCAGTTAAGAGCATCTATAAAATCGTTTCCATAACGTATTCCATCAGCACGCATTTATTAAATGCCACATTCACACACTGCTTCAAAAACCTTTAGAGGCAAAGTCTGTGCTTACCATGTGATAAATGCTTTTCATTTTTTTGTCTCATTTAATTCTCACAACCCTATGAGGGTGGTACTTTAACCCCACTTTACAGATGGGAAAACAGGCTCAGAGAGAAGTGACTTGCTTAAACTAACACCTTGAATGACATAAGAAAGAAACAGAATGCTAGCTATAGGGCTTTCCTCAATGGAGTAAAAATGGACTCATTAACCTTTTGGGCAGATCAAGACAAGCTTCATAGAGAAACAGGTCTGTGAGCAGCCAGATGGAATTTAGATAGTTGGAAAAGACTGAGAAGGCAGGTCAGGCAGAGCAAACAGTGAGCAAAAGCAAGCAGTAGATAAAGTTCAGAGCATCCTCTGAAAGAAGCAAAATAAATCAGGTGTCCAGGTAGACTGGAACTTAGAAACCTTAGAGCCAACCTGCACTCCATCACCTCCTCCCCATTTCCCACTTCATACATTTTGTCTGCAAAGTCCTTCAATGGTCACCTTTAAAATGTCTTTCTGCCTTTCCATCCCCATGGCAACATCCTGAAGGCTTACTTTAGTTCCCAGGGCGTTTTACTTTAATTGCTTCCTATGTGGTCTGTCAGGAGTTGGTCTGCTCTTCTGCGAGGCTGCACAAATGCAATTCCTTTGATCCTATCACTGCCGTGCTTTCATACATACATACATACATAAGTGTGGTAGATACATGCACTATATATAATGTGGTAGATATATGTACTATATATGTATGTATGTATAAAAGCAGGGCAGTATATATATATATATTAGTGCATATATTTACCACATTTTAAAGGCTCTGTACCTCTTTCTCCCTGTTTGTTTCTGCAGCCCCATCTCCTCACATCAACCAGCACATCTGCCATAGCAATATTATCAGGGTCCTATACCGGAACACGAATAGATTAGTATATAAACAAATGCCTTCTGAAAACAGGGCAAGTGAATGAACTCGCTGTGTAAGCCAAGACAGGAAAGGAAGGCTGGAGACAGCTGACTCCTTCCAAGAATGCACCGTCCCTTCTCTCGGACCTTCCAACCCCCAAAAAATAGCCCGTTGTCAGTGGGAATGAGCCGACTCATTCCTCTAGACCCAGGAGCCAATCTTGGAACGTTCGTACTAGACTGAAAATACAGAAACTGTAAGCTATTTTTTTTCTCTTTTGCAAACTCCAGTCCCCACCAATCTCTAGCTGTCATTTATACCCTTGTCCCACCCCTGTCGCTGCCTGCCCCTTTTCCTATCTGCTAGCGGAAGTCCCGGTGGAGGACCAGCCTACTTCCTCTTTGGTGCTAGGAGTATGCGTGGCAGGAGAGGCGGGGCCCATTTGCCGAGCGTTCTCCCGGGCTCGCAGCTGCGGCTAGTGCTGGCGGCGGCTGCTCGCGCAAGTCAGCTGGCGTGGGAACTAGCTTTGTAGCTGAGAACGGCTGGTTTATTGCTACAAAGACTCTATTGACATAGGTAGCTCCAGCGGCAGCAGCTGCTTAGGGTATAAACCAGTTGCTTTCTGAAGAGGCTACAAGCATCCTTCCGCAGGATTGCTGTAAGCTTTGAGCCCCCAGCAGGAAAAATGCCTCGGGGACGAAAGAGTCGGCGCCGCCGTAATGCAAGGGCCGCAGAAGAGAACCGCAACAATCGCAAAATCCAGGCCTCAGAGGCCTCGGAGACCCCCATGGCCGCCTCTGTGGTAGCGAGCACCCCTGAAGACGACCTGAGCGGCCCCGAGGAAGACCCGAGCACTCCAGAGGAGGCCTCTACCACCCCTGAAGAAGCCTCGAGCACTGCCCAAGTACAAAAGCCTTCTGTGGCCCGGAGCAATTTTCAAGGCACCAAGAAAAGTCTCCTGATGTCCATATTGGCGCTCATCTTCATCATGGGCAACAGCGCCAAGGAAGCTCTGGTCTGGAAAGTGCTGGGGAAGTTAGGAATGCAGCCTGGACGTCAGCACAGCATCTTCGGAGATCCGAAGAAGATCGTCACAGAAGAGTTTGTGCGCAGAGGATACCTGATTTATAAGCCGGTGCCCCGTAGCAGTCCGGTGGAGTACGAGTTCTTCTGGGGGCCCCGAGCACACGTGGAATCGAGCAAACTGAAAGTCATGCATTTTGTGGCAAGGGTTCGTAACCGATGCTCCAAAGACTGGCCTTGTAATTATGATTGGGATTCCGACGATGATGCAGAGGTTGAGGCTATCCTAAATTCAGGTGCTAGGGGTTATTCCGCCCCCTAAGCAGATCTGAGGCAGACCCTGGGGGGTGGAAAAAAGGGTCACAGTTACCCCAGGTAGTAGATGGCCAGGGTCCTAAGTTGAAAATGACATGGATTGGGGGCGGGGGAAACTATTTGATATTTGTGATCAGTGATAATTGTTTAACTGCGAAATAGAGTGTTTCCTTTGGATAATGGAAAATTGTATTCGTTTTAAAATTCTGTTTCTTGAGAGTAACAATATGTTTAAAAATATAATTGAACAGATTTTTTTCTTTGATTCCTGTCATTGATATTTAGTATAACAGTTTTGCTAACATTATAAAATGAAGTCATTCCATCATAGTCTATGATCTGGTAAAGCACTTATAGAAATAAGCTGTTCTTTTGAAATTGAAATACCCAGTAAAATGTTGAAGAAGGATGGAGCATTTCTTCATATATAACTTTTCTGAAACCTTTTGTGTCTGTTGTGTGAAGACTGACATTTACCATGATTTTCTTTAGTTACTGCAGAACACAGAGAAAAATAAAAGCATAATTACTAGTACATCTTGCGCATTTTCTGACCACCTGTTATGCGAGGCATCAGTCTAGGTACTAGGGATACTCCCTAGCACACATCCTCCAGGTCCAAAGAATGTTCTAGATTATGTGGGAGAGAAAAATAGGTAAAATGGCAATGCAGTAAACGCTGCAATAGAGAACAAGCCTGAAGTGCCATGAAAATGTAGAACACGTAATGTGACCTGCCTTGGGGAGTGGGGCAGCAAAGGGAGCATCATAGGATGTGTGAAAATTCAAGAGACACTAAAATAAGTTTGGGGATACTGGAAAGGATCATCAGAATATATGATGAAAATATTATGTATTAGATATTTGATTGGATACTCCGCCCAGCATAGGGGAGGGAACACTGGCAAAAAGAAGAGGACATCACAGGATACCTGCCATGGAAATAGAAAATACACATAAATCCTCCTGAGAGGAGGAAGGCAGAGGGAAGGGTGGTTGCAGGGGAAAACGTTGTCACTGGGTACTTCAGAAATAACAAAAGATGGGACTGTTGGAAAATTGTTGGTGAGGCAACAATCTGAGGTTTGGAAATAATAGAGAACAAGAGGAGGGAATAAAAATGGAGGCACTGGAGGCAGCATGGACATTTGGAAATAAATTCTTCACTGAACTATTAAGGTTATACTAAGAGGAAAGTAGAAAACAAGGAAGAAGGCAAGGGAAGAAGTGAACAGGGCAGACCCTCAAAGGGTGGGTATTGTGGCTGACTGTAATGGCAACAAAAATGATTAATAATAATAATAACCCTGAAATAATTAGACAAAAGGCTGTAAAAAAGCAGGGCTTCTGAGATATTGGATGAGCCAGAGAAAAGGCTCCACCTGTGGCATCTCCAAAAAGTAACCTTATACTTCTCTCAGGAACTATGGTTAGTTAGGGTGCACACATTGTTTAAAAGTATGTGCGACCAAGAGGAGAAGCAGGCATTAGTATTTTCATACTCTTCTTCAGCCAATGGAGTAAGTCCGGAGTGTATCTGGCATAACGGCCCATGCTATACTAAGTCATGTGGGATCAGGCCCAACGCCTACCACCTTAACTCTAAGAGCTAAGCCCAGCATGGACTAGGTGCCCTGCTGGGGATCACTAGTGACAAGGGCCCGACCTAGCCCTGTGGGGCTCACTGTAGCAGCTATAACACACAGAATATGGGCCAGGAGACCTTCTTCCTTCTTGACATCCAGGCTTACCCTGTTTCAGGCTGTGTGCAAAGTGGGTAGGCTAGCAAATGACCTTCTGGAGAAG
>NW_016108073.1:472734-491258 GCF_001604975.1 Cebus imitator | reverse complement strand
AGATGAACAGATAAAGAAAATATGGTACATATACACAATGAAGTACTATTCAGCCTTAAAAAAAGGATGAGATCTAGTCATCTGCAATGACGTGTGTAGAACTGGAGATTTTTATGTTAAGTGAAATAAGCCAGGCATAGAGAGACAAACTTTCCATGTTCTCGCTTATTTGTAGGAGCCAAAAATTAAAACAATTGAACTGATGGAGACTGCAAGTAGAATGATGTTAACTAAAGACTGGGAAGGTAATAAAGGGGTAGTGGAAGTGGGGATTGTTAATGATTACAAAAATAAATAGAAATAATAAATAAAATCTAGTATTTGATAGTACAACAGTGTGACTATAAGCAATAATAATTTAATTGTACGTTTACAAATAATTAAAAGAGTGTAATTGGATTGTTTTAAACACAAAGCATGAATGCTTGAGATGATGGATACCCCATTTACCCTAACATGGTTATCATGAATGTATTCGTGTATCAATATATCTCATGTTCTCATGAATATATGTACTTACTATGTACCCATAAAAATTAAAAATAAAACATTACACAAAAAGGAAAACTTTTGGGAAGTATTCACTATTCCAGGTGCCATCAGGGACATTCAGAATTCATGGAAGGAGGTCAAAATGTTAATATTAAAAGTAGTTTGAAAAAAAGTTGATTATACTTCTGATGGATGGCTTCAATGGGTTCAATATTTTAGTGGAGAAGGTAACTGTAGACAGGGTAGAAATAAAATAAGAGCTAGAATTAGAAGTGTAGCCTGAAAATGTGATTGCTTTGCTGCAATATCATGATAAAACTTGAACAGATGATCAGATGCTTCTTACATCTGATCATCTGTTCAAGTTTTATCATGATATTGCAGCAAATAAAGTGGTGACTTGAGATGCCATCTGCTCCTGGTGAAGATGCTGTGAACATTGTTGAAATGGCATCATAAGATTTAGAACTTTCCTTGAACATAGTTGGTAAAGCATTGACAGGTTTTGAGAGGATTAACTCCAATTTTGAAAGAAGTTCCACTATGGGTAAAATGCTATAAAACAGCATCTCATTCTACAGAGAAACTTCCATGAAAGGAAGAGTCAATTAATGTGGCAGATTTACTGTTTCCTTATTTTGCCACAGACACCCTAGCCTTCAGCAACCACCATCCTGATTAGTAAGCAATCATAAACATCAAAACATCAAAGCAAGACTCTGCACCAGTAAAAAGATTATGATTCACTGAAATTTCAAATGTTATTAGAATTATTTAGCAGCAAAGTAATTTTTATGTAAGGTATGTAACTTGTATGTTTAAACATAATGGTATTGAACTCTTAGTAGACTACAGTATAGTGTAAACATAACTTGTATATGCACTGGGAAAACAAAATGTTTTTATTCTTTATCATGATATTTGCTTCATTGTGGTGGTCTGGAACCAAACCAAAAATATCTCCAAAATATACCTATTTATATAATGGAATATTGTTTAACCTTAACAAAGGAGTTTCTGCCTTTTGTAGCAACACAGATGAAGCTGAACGACATTATTCTAAGTGAAACAGACAAATATGGAAGGATAAATACTGTACAATCTCACTTATATGTGAAATCTAATAAAAGAGAATACATAGAAAATGACAGTAAAACAGTGGTTACTGGGGTAGGGAGGAGGAGAAAATAAAGAGATGTAAGTTGAAGAGCCTGAATTTTTATTTATGTAGGACAGATAATCTAGATATGTAATGTACAGCATAAGAGCTATAGTTAAAGATATGATACTTTAACTATATGTATGGTGGAGGTTTGCTAAGATACTAAAATTTCAGTGCTTGAACCACCAAAAAGGGACAAAATATATGAGATGATGGGTATATTAATTTGCTTAACTGTAGTAACCATTTCACTATGTATAGGTGTATGAAAACATCATGTGTGTACCTTAAATTAATATGCTAAAATAAATTTCAATTAATAAACTGAGCATTAGATAATAGCAAAAAACTCAGACTAATCATATGACTATAAAAAATTTTACTTCTCCAAACACTTTAGCACTACACACATAGGCTCCTGATTAATAATTGTGGAATACAATAGAAAAAAAAATGCCTCACTGACAATATTTAAGTCTCTAGAGAAACCAACAGATAATGAGAAAGACAAAACAAGGAGATAAGAGGAAATTTTAGCCTCTGATACCTACAGCTAGAGAAAACAGGAACCATTAACTTGATAAACTTGATAAACATAAAACGTTGCACTAGAGACCTATTTATCTCAGTTGTTTTTCTTTAGTACCTCATGTCCAACTTGTAACAAAAATTAAAAGACACTTTAAGAGATTTGAAAACACACACAGTTTAAAGGGACAAAGCAAACATCAGAACCAGACTCAGATATGGCAGATATTTTGGAAATATCAGACTGAAAAATTAAAGACTTATAATTAATATGTTAAGGGTACTATTGTAAAAAGTGGACAACAGGCATACAGAGATGATTAATATAAACAAAAAGATGAAAACTCTAAGAAAGAATCCAAAAGGAACACTAGAAATAATAAACACCATGATAGAAATGAAGAATGCTTTGGGTACACTCATCAATAGACTGGACACAGTGGAGAAAATAATCAGTGAGCTTTAAAAATATTAATAGGAACTTCTAAAACTAAAATGTGAGGAGATAAATGAATGAAAAAGAATATTCAAGGACTGCCAAATGGTTATACAAAGTATACCATATAGATACAGGGGGTATCAGAAGACGAAAAAGAGAAATAAAATATTTGAAACAGCAATAACTAAAAAATTGTCAAAATTAATAATAGACTCTAAACTAGATATCCAAGAAATTTCAGAGAGCATCAAGCAAGATAAGCACACAAAACAAAATAATGATGCCTGAGCAGGTTAAATACAAACTACAGAAAATCAAAGACCAGGACAAAATTTGAAAGAAGACATGGGGAAAAAAACTAGTCATGTACCTTAAAGAACTAGAAAAACAAGGACAAGCTAAACCTAAAATTGGTAGAAGAAAGTAAATAATAAATCTCTGAGCAGAAATAAACAAAATGAGATTTTGTGCCTTCATGAAAATATTTAAGAAGTCTCTAGAGAAACCATCAGATAATAAGAAAGATAAAACAAGGAGGTCAGAGGAAATTTTAGCCTCCGACACCTACAGCTAGAATAACAGTAACCATTAACTTGATAAGCATAAAATGTTGCACTAGAGACCTATTTATCACAGTTATTTGTCCTTAGTACATCATGTCTAGCTTGTAACAAAAATGAGACTGAAAATCAAAAATGAGACTGAAAACAATTAAAATATCAATAAAATGAAGAGTTGACTTTTTTGAAAGATAAAATTGAAAAGCTATTAGTTAGACTGAAATTAAAAAGACCCAAATAAATATAGTCAGAAATGAAAAAAAGAGAAATACCACTGATACCATACAAATACAGATGATCAAAGGAGAATGTTATGAATAACTGTGCCAACAAATTTGAGAATATAGAAGAAATGGATACATTCCTGGAGACATACAAGTCTCTGAAATTAAATTATGAAGTAATAGAAAACCTGCACAGACTAATGATGAGTGAGGAAATTGAGCTAATAATAAAAAGTTCTTTCATAAACAAGAAAAGCCAAGTCCTGATGACTGTTTTTTGAATGCTTTTGATCCACATTTGGTTAAATCCATGGATTCGAAACTTATTGAGGTGGAGGACTGGCTATATTCAATTACAACAACAACAACAAGAAAAAAAAAATAGAAAAAAAGTGGAAGACTGAGAAGTATATCCACCCCCAACCTGAACAGAAGTTGAAGTTGACCTGAAAATCTTCCAGAAATGAAGCAAGTCAACTGAACCCATCTTAGACCACAATAAAACCCCCAAGGTTATCAAATAGGAGAAAAGAAAAAAATAAAACACATCCAAAGAACAGGAACTTCAAAGAATGAAGACACATCAGCCCACAAAGATTAGAAAGAGCCAGTGCAATAACCCAGACAAGTCAAAAAGCCAGTGTCTTCTGTCCTCCAAATGATAGCACTGGTTCTCCATCAAGAGTTCTTAACTGGGCTGAGATGGCTAAAATGACAGAAATAAAATTCAAATTATGGATAGGAACAAAGATTATCAAGATCCAGGGGAACACTGAAACCCAATTTAAGGAAGCTAAAAGTCACAGTAAAAAGATACAGGAGCTACCAGTATAAAAAAATAAAACTGAACTGATAGAATTGAAACATATACTACAAGAATTTCATAATACAATCACAATCATTAACAGCAGAATAGACCAAGCAGAAAAGAGAATCTTAAAGCTTGGAGACTGGCTTTCTGAAATAAAGCATCAAGACAAAAATAAAGGGAAAAGAACAAAAAGGACACACAAAATCTCTGTGAAATATGCAATTATGTAAAGGGACTGAATCTATGACTCACTGGCGCCCCTGAAAGAGATGAGGAAAATTGAAGTAATTTGAAAGCATATTACAGGATATCATCCATGAAAACATTCCAAACATAACTACAGAGGACAACATTCAAATTCAGGAAATACAGAGAACCCCAGTAAAACACTTCACAAAAAAAAAAAATCATCCCCAAGAAATATAATCATTAGATATTTCTAGGTCAAAATGAATTTTAAAATTTTGAAAGCAGCTAGAGAAAAACGACAAGTTCACCTACAAAAGGATGTCCATCAGTCTAACAATGAGCCTCTCAGAAAAATCCCTACAAGCTGAAAGAGGTTAGGGGCCAATATTCAACTTTCTTATTGTTCTCACTCATACGTGGGTGTTAAACAATGAGAACCCAGGGACACAGGGAGGGGAATATCACACACCGGGGCCTGGGGGTTGGGGGGTTGGGGGTTAGGGGTGGAATAGCAGGGGTGGCGGAATTGGGGAGGGATAACATTAGGAAAAATACCTAATATAGATGACAGGGCGATGGATGAAGCAAACCATCACAATGGTATGTGTATACCTATGTAACAAACCTGCATGATATGCACATGTACCCCAGAACTTAAAGTACAATAAAAGAAAGAAATTCCAAACAAGAATGTAATACCTGGCAAAATTAAGCTTTATAAGCAAAAGAGAAATAAGAATCTTTCAAACAAGAAAAGACTGGCTAAACATGTTCCCACCAAACCTGCCTTACAAGAGGCTCTGAACAAAGCACTAAATATGGACAAGAGAGACTGTTACCAGCCTCTAAAAAAAAAAAATTGAGTACACAGACCAGTGTCACTATAAAGCAAATGGAGAAACAGTCTGCATAATAACCAGTTGGCAACATAATGATGGGATCAAATCCACACATATCAAAATAACTTGAATGTAAATAAGGTTATGCCCCAGTTGAAAGACAGAGAGTGGCAAGCTGAATTTAAAAAAAAAACAAGACTCAGAAGTATGCTGTCCTTTTTTTTTATTGCATTTTAGGTTTTGGGGTACATGTGATGAACATGCAAGATTGTTGCATAGATACACACATGGCAGCGTGATTTGCTGCCTTCCTCCCCTTCACCTATATCTGGCATTTCTCCCCATGCTATCTCTCCCCAACTCCCTACTCCCCACTCCCCATTGTCCCTCCCCTATATTCCCCCAACAGACCCCAGTGTGTGATGCTCCCCTCCCTGTGTCCATGTGTTCTCATTGTTCAACACCTGCCTATAAGTGAGAACATGCAGTGTTTCATTTTCTGTTCTTGTGTCAGTTTGCTGAGAATGATGGTTTCCAGGTTCATCCATGTCCCTACAAAGGACATGAACTCATCGTTTTTGATGGCTGCATAATATTCCATGGTGTATATGTGCCACATTTTCCCTGTCCAGTCTATCATCGATGGGCATTTGGGTTGGTTCCAGGTCTTTGCTATTGTGGACAGTGCTGCAACGAACATTCGTTTGCATGTGTCCTTATAGTAGAACGATTTATAATTCTATGGATATATACCCAGTAATGGGATTGCTGGGTCAAATGGAATTTCTATTTCTAGGTCCTTGAGGAATCGCCACACTGTCTTCCACAATGGTTGAACTAATTTACACTCCCACCAACAGTGTAAAAGTGTTCCTATTTCTCCACATCCTCTCCAGCATCTGTTGTCTCCAGATTTTTTAATGATTGCCATTCTAACTGGCGTGAGATGGTATCTCAATGTAGTTTTGATTTGCATTTCTCTAATGACCAGTGATGATGAGCATGTTTTCATGTTTGTTGGCCTCGTGTATGTCTTCTTTTGTAAAGTGTCTGTTCATATCCTTCACCCACTTTTGAATGGGCTTGTTTATTTTTTTCTTGTAAATCTGTTTTAGTTCTTTGTAAATTATGGATATCAGCCCTTTGTCAGATGGGTAGACTGCAAAAATTTCTTCCCATTCTGTTGGTTGCTGATTCACTCTAATGATTGTTTCTTTTGCTGTGCAGAAGCTGTGGAGTTTGATTAGGTCCCATTTGTCTATTTTGGCTTTTGTTGTCAATGCTTTTGGTGTTTTGGTCATGAAGTCCTTGCCTATGCCTATGTCCTGAATGGTTTTGCCTAGATTTTCTTCTAGGGTTTTTATGGTGTTAGGTCTTATGTTTAAGTCTTTAATCCATCTGGAGTTAATTTTAGTGTAAGCTGTCAGGAAAGGGTCCAGTTTCTGTTTTCTGCACATGGCTAGCCAGTATTCCCAACACTGTTTATTAAACAGGGAATCCTTTCCCCATTGCTTGTTTTTGTCGGGTTTGTCAAAGGTCGGATGATTGTAGATATGTTGTGTTGCCTCCGAGGATGCTGTCTTTAACATACCCGTATTACATGCAGTGACACCTGAAGGCTCAAAATAAGGGGATGGAGAAAAATCTACCAAGCAAATGGAAAACAGAAAAAAAATGAAGAGTTGCAATCTTAATTTCAGAAAGAAAAAAAAAACAGATTTCAAACCAACAAAGATCAAAAAAATTTTTTAAAATGGCATTACATAATGGTAAATGGTTTGATTCAATAAGAAGAACTAATTATTCCAAATATATATGCACCAACACAGGAACACCAAGATTTATGAAGCAAGTTCTTAGAGACCTTCAAAGAGACTTAGACTCACATGATAATAGTGGGAGACCTCAACACCCAACTGACAGTATTAGGCAGATTACCAAGCCAGAAAATTAAGGAAAATATTCAAGTCCTAAACTTAGCAATGGGTCAAATTAACCTGATAGACATATACAGAACTCTCCACCCAGATATAATGTGTATACATTATTCTCATCATCACATGGCACGTACTCTAAAAGAGACCACACAATCAGACATAAAACAATCCTCTGCAAATTCAAAAACAATAAAAATTATACTAACCTCTCTCTTAGATCACAGTGCAATAATATTAGAAATCAAGATTATGAAAATTGTTTAAAACCATACAATTACATGGAAATTAAACCACCTGTTTCTGAATGACTTATGTAAATAATGAAATTAAGGCAGAAATCAAGCAATTCTTTGAAAAAAATGACAACACAGATACAACATACTAGTAATGTTTTTGGGGCACAGCAAAAGAAGCGTTAAAAAATAAATTTATGGCACTAAATTCCCACATTAAGAAATTAGAAAGATCTCAAATTAACAACCTAATCTCACAACTAAAGAACTAGAGAAGCAAGAGCAAACTAACACCAAAGCTAGCCAAACTCAGAGCTGAAATGAAGGAGACTGAGACATGAAAGTCCATTTAAATAATAAGAAGTATATCTAGTAGCTTATTTTTTGAAAAAAATAATAGGATAGATTAATTAAGAATAAATGCCAGCTAGGATAATTAAGAAGAAAAGAGAGAGGATCAAAATAAACACAATCAGAAATGACAGAAGACATATTACCACTGACCCAACAGAAATAAAAATAACCATCAGAGATTATTATGAACACCTCTATGCACACAAATTAGAAAATCTAGAAGAAATGAATAAATTCCTGGGCATATACATTCTTCTAAGTCTAATCCAAGAATAAATTGAATCCTTGAAAAAACCAGTAATGAGCTCCAAAACTAAATCAGTAATAAATTGCCTACCAACACCCAAAAGCCCAGGAACAGATGGATTCACAGCCAAATTCTACGAGATGTACAAAGAAGAGCGGGTACCATTCCCACTAAAATTATTTCATAAAAGTGAGGAGGAGAGACTCATCTCCAATTATTTTATAAAGCCAGCATAATCTTGATACCAAAACCTAGCAGAGCCACAACAAAAAGAAAACCTCAGGCCAATGTCCTTAATGAACATTGATGGAAAAATCCTCAACAAAATACTGGCAAACAAAATGCAGCAGCAAATCAAAAGCTAATTCACCATAATCAAGTAGGCTTTATCCCTGGGATGCAAGGCTGATTCAACATAGGCTTATCAATAAACATGATTCATCACCTAAACAGAACTAAGAAAAACACACACACATGATCATATCAATATATGCAGAAAAGGTTTTCAATAAAATACACCATTGATTCATGTTAAAAACTCTCAATTAACTGGGTATTAAAGAAACATATCTCAAAATAATAAGAGCTATTTATGACAGACCCACAGCCAACATCATACAGCATGGGCAAAAGATGAAAGCACTCCCCTTAAAATCTGGCTCAAAAAAAAGATTGTAGAAACAACAGGTTTTAGAGAAAAGAGAACATTTATACATTTTTGGTGGGAGTGTAAATTAGTGTAACTATTGTTGAAAGCAATGTGGCCTTTCCTCAAACGCTTGAAAGCAGAACTGCTATTCAACCCAGCAAGCCCATTGCTGAGTATACCCCCAAATGAATATAAATCATTCTGTCATAAAGACATATATACATTATATAGATATCATTGACGTTTATATCATTGAAATAGCATTAAAATTTATATCATATTATTAAAATATTAAAATATCATTAGAATGTATATCATATATATTGATAAATATACCAATCAACAAACAGAAACTGTCATAATGGATCAAAAAAAGATGTCTCAATTATATGTAATCTACAAGTAACTCACTTTAAGGACACAAGGGATGACACTAATTGATGCAGAAAGAAGTATCCTGCTGAGACTAATCAAAATAAACCTGAAGTAACTATAATAATTTTAGACAATGCCAAGTTTAGAACTAGGAAACTTATTTGGGATGAAGAGGACATTGCAAAAATAATAAGAGGGTAAATTCTTCAAGAAGACATAACAACTGTTAATATCTGTGTACCTAACAACAGAGAATCAAAATATATAATGCAAAAACTGGTAGACGATAAATAAATATATTCCTAGTCTAGCTACAGATTTCAACACTCCTCAATCAGTATTTGGTAGATCCAGCAAGCAGAAAATCAATAAGAATACAGTTGACCTGAACAGTAGCATCAAAAGAAAATCAATAGAGAAAAACAAGAGAACAAATCTGTTTTTTGCAAAGTTCAATAGAATTAACAAGACTCCAATTAGCCTAAGAAAAAAAGAGAAGACACAACTTAAAAATATCATAAATGAAAGAGGAGCTATCGCTACTGATCCCATGAACATTAGAAAGGGAATAAAGGAATACCATGAAAAACTCTATGGCCACAAATTTCATAGCCTAGGTGAAATAGATCAATCCCTTAAAAGACACAATCCACCAAAACTCACTAGACAAAAGCAATCTGAATAACCCCAAATTTATTAAATATATTGAAGAAAAATTGATAACATACC
This sequence comes from Cebus imitator, assembly GCF_001604975.1. Taxonomy (NCBI): domain Eukaryota; kingdom Metazoa; phylum Chordata; class Mammalia; order Primates; family Cebidae; genus Cebus; species Cebus imitator. The sequence continues at coordinate 481,490 of NW_016108073.1, read as the reverse complement.
AAAATAGAAAGCACGAAATGCAAAGATGTTAAATTCTACCAAATATTTAAGGTAAAAATTATACTGATTATTTACAGTCTTTTTCAGAAAATAAAAGCAGAGAGAATCCTTCTAATTCTATGAGGCCAATATTATCCTAATACCAAAGTCAAACATTACCCTAATACCAAAGCCAGATGAAAATATTAAAAAAAGAAAACCAAAGACCAATATCTCTTGTAAATATAAATGTAAAATCCTTAACAAAATATTGGCAAATCGAATATAAAAATATATAAAAAGAACTAGATACCACAATTAATGTGATTTGCTCCAAGTATGAATGGCTAGTTCAACCTTCAAAATTCAACTAATATAATCCATCAAATCTGTTACCCTAAAAAGGAAAACTATACAATAATATCAATAGATGCAGAAAAAGCATTTGACAGAATCCAATGCCAATTTATGATTTTAAAAAATTTGGCAAACTAGAAATATAGGAAAATTTATTCAACTTGATGAAGAATATCTACAAAAAAAAAACTAGAGCCAAAATCATAATTAACAGTAAGAAATTAGATTCTTTCCTGCTACAACAGGAACAAATCGAAGATGGTCACTCCTCTCCATTCAACATGTACTGTAAGTCTTAGCTCATGCAATAAGAGAAGGACAAAAAAAGGTATAAAGATTGAGAAGGAATGGAAATAAAAACATATTCCATGCTCATGGATAGGAAGAATCAGTATTATGAAAATGGTCATACTGCCAAAAGCAATTTATAAATTCAATGTTATTCCCATTAAACTACCATTAAAGTTTTTCACAGAATTATAAAAATAGTATTCTAAAATTCATATGGAATGAAAAAGAGCCCGAATAGCCAAGAAAGTCATAAGCAAAAGAAAACAAAGTTGGAGACATTATACTATCTGCCTTCAAACTATACTACAGTGCTACAGTAACCAAAACAGCATGGTACTGGTACCAAAACAGACATATAGACCAGTGGAATAGAACAGAGACCTCAGAAATAAGACCACACATCTACAGCTATCTGATCTTTCACAAACCTGATGAAAACAAATAATGGGGAAAATATTTTCTATTTAATAAATGGTCCTGGGAAAACTGGCCAGCCATGTGCAGAAAAGTGGAGCTGGACATACTTTTTGCACCTTATACAAAAAATAACTGAATATTGATTAAAGACTTAAATGTAAAACCCCAAACTATAAAAACCCTCAAAGAAAATCTGGGTAATACCATTTAGGACATAGGCATGGGCAAAGATTTTATGGTGAAATCACCAAAAGCAATTGCAACAAAGGCTAACATTGACAAATGGGATCTAATTAAACTAAAGAGCTTCTGCACAGCAAAATAAACTAATGTCAGAGTGAGTAGACAACCTACAGAATGAGAGAACATTTTTGCAATGTACCCATCAGGCAAAGGTCTAATGGTCTAATATCCAGAATTTACAAGGCACTTAAACAAATTTACAAGAAAAAACAACCCCATCAAAAAGTGGTCAAAGGACATGAACAGAACAGACACTTCTCAAAGGAAAACATGTGGCCAACAAACATGACAAAAAGCTTAACATCACTGGTTATTAGAAAAATGCAAATCAAAACCGCAATGAGATACCATCTTACTATGGTTAGAATGGTGATTATCAAAAAGTCAAAAAACAACAAATAACATCAGATGCTGGTGAGGCTGCAAAAATACCATAATGCTTTTCCATTCTTGGTGGGAATGTAAATTAGTTCAACCATTGTGGATGACAGTGCAGCAATTCCTCAAGGATCTAGAACTAGAAATACCATTTGACCCAGCAATCTCATTACTGGGTATATACCCAAAGGAATATAAATAATTCTATTATTATATATACGTATACACATACATGTGCACGTATGTTTATTGCATCATTATCCACAATAGCACAGACATGGAACCAACCAAACTACCCATCAAGAATAGACTGGATAAAGAAAATGTTGTACATATACACCATGGAATACTATGCAACCATAAAAATAAATGAGATCATGTTGTTTACAGGGACATGGATGAAGCTGGAAGCCATCATCCTCAGCAAACTAACAGGAACAAAGGAGGCGCAGGTTGCGGTGAGCCTAGATCGCGCCATTGCACTCCAGCCTGGGTAACAAGAGCGAAACTGCGTCTCAAAAAAAAAAAAAAAAACAATTCATGTTCTTACTCATAAGTGGGAGCTAAACAATGAGAACACTTGGACACAGGGAGGGGAAAAACACACACTGGAGCCTTTTGGTCAAGGGTGAGGAGAGGGAGAGCATCAGGACAAATAGCTAATGCATATGGTGCTTAAAACCTAGGTGACCAGTTGTTAGATGTAGCAAACCACCAGGGCACATGTTTACCTATGTAACAAACCTTCACATTCAGCACGGGTATCCCAGAACTTAAAGTGCTTTTTTTTAAGTAACCTAAAATAGACCATAGACTTAAATATAAAATGAAAAACTATAATACACCTAGTAGTTAATACAGTAGAAAATCTGGGTAATTTTGGGTTTGCTGATGACTTCTTCAATATAACACCAAAAGCATAATTCAAAAAAATTGATAAATCAAACTTCATAAAAATTAAATCTTCTGCTCTGCAAAGACACTGTTAAGAGAATGAAAAGACATGCTTCTGACTGGTAAAAATGTTTGAAAAATATATATCTGATAAAGGATTCATTTTGAAAATATTCAAAGAACTCTTAAAACTCAACAATAGAAAATAAAACACTCAATTTGAAAATGACCAAAAGACCTGAAGAGACACTTCCTCAAAGATGATATACAAATAAAATACTCATATGAAAAAATGGCAAAAATCATATGGCATGAAAGAATCATAAAATAAAATAACAATAAGTTATTACAAACCTATTAGAATGGTGAAAATGCTTTTAACACCAAATGTTGGTGAGGATGTAGAGCAATGGGAACACTCAATCACTGGTGGGAATGCAAAATGGTTCACATAAAAATCTGCATGCATTTTTCTAGCAGCTTTATTAATAATTGCCTAAACTTGGAAGCAAGCAAGATGTCTTTTAATAGGTGAATGGAAAATTAAACTATGGTACTTTCATTCAATGAAATATAATGTGGAACATCAAGCCACAAAAAGATGTGAAAATTTAAATGCCTCTTGCTAAGTGAGAGAAGGTACTTTGAAATAGCTACATGATGTATGATTAATTATATGACATTCTGGAAAAGGTAAACCTATGGAGATAGTAAAAAGATCAGAGGTTACCAGGGGGTCTGTGGGAAGGAGAAAATAATAGCTATTTCCTATGATACTGTAATGTTGGATACATGTCATTTATACATTTGTCAAAACTCATTGAATATACAACACAAAGAAGGAACCCTAATGTGAGTTATGAAATGTCTTTAAAAATAAAAATAATGTATCAGTATTGAATCAGTTATAACAAATGGACCACACGAATACAAGATATTAATAAGATGGGAAATTGGCAGAAGGTGGTACAGGGTGAGGTGGAGGGTTTAGGTGGTACATCATAACTATGTATTTTTGCTCCATTTTTCTGTAAACTTTTTTTTAAAAAGTAAGTGTATTATTTCTTTTTTAAAGGAGGACACTGGATTTCAGTAGTATGAGTAGTTGCAGCTTAAATAGTTGAAACAATAACTCAAAGATGAGTCAATATAGCACACAGCAAATAGAAAAAATAAGCTGAGCCATTTCTAAGTATATCTCAAATCATTTTTATTCATTACTAACTTCTTATTTTACCCCATCCACTAACCCCTAATGAGGAAGTTCACAAAAAGTAATAAAAATCAAAATTATAATTTTTCCTTTTATGTTCTGAATTCAATAATCTATAGATATCCCAAGTTATGTAACATTTTATGTAACATAAAAATGTATCAGGCATTATGTAAAAATGCCTGATACATTTTTACACAAATTTTCTTATTTATATAGATCATGGAATATAGTTAAGTTGGTCAATATTCCCTTTTCTCTAATATTCTGGACAATAAATAAAGTTTGGGAAGCTACTCTTGTTTCAAAATTATTTTAAATTCAACCAAGAGAAAACATTATAAAACAAACATAACTTATGTATACGAACTTCTTGCATAATAAAAGCTCTTTGACACTCTTATTACTCTTTCCCATTCAAGTCTTATAAGTTCATTGTAGTTAAGAGCTCCACTCACTAGAAGTCTGGATTTGTTGGTGCTACAAAACCTATGCTGGATGAATATTTATGATCCTCAGCTGTATAAACTAGTTTAGAGAGAGTTTCACCCAAAGGCAAGGGGTTTGACCATAAAAGCTGTCAAAACAGCCCAGAATCCCAAATCCATGGGGTTCCAATACAGTAGCTATTGATCTGAATGTGTGGTTTTTGTGGGTTAGAGCAGAGGAAGAAACAACTTTGTTGTGTCAATTTAGAAAATAAAAATTTGTTTAGACAGGTCTATTTTCCTTTCATTTATTTCTTTTCCTCCAGACACTTTCTTATTTCCTTTATTGAGTTTGTTTGTATATATAGCCCATGGAATTGAACTCCTTCCATCTGAAACTTCTTTAAAGGAAGACTTTGATGTCTCAGAAGCTCAATTAGATTTAAATTAATTTTTGAAAGTTGTTTGAGCATGTCAGAGCTCCCTAAACATGTTTTTAAATAAATTATTTGGTTATTTAAGCCAGGAGACAGAAAACAAAATGAATAGGGAAAAGAACACAACATTCTAAAAAAGAAATCTAACCTCATAAGAAGACAAATACTTTTTAGTGTTGATTCTTTATAAAACATAATTTGATGTGAATCTCATTATGCTTCTTAGCCCATGGCAGAAATGACAGGAACTTTGTCTGTCTGCTGAGAATCACATTGATTGTATTTATAATCTGTTATCATATGGTTTTAACCTTTGTATAATACCATAACATATTGTTATATCCAAAAGAACTTATTATAAATTGCAATTCCTACTAGCTATCTAGAACCAAAAAAGTGGGTTTTTTTTGTTTATTTGATTATGCTTAGTTGATACATTACTCTTTATTTAGCACTAATTCTTTCATGACAGAAAAATCACGTTGTCTCAGTAATCTAAAGCCAGATAATGAGTATACATTGGATCCAACTCTGATTTCTATTCTAGAACTGAAACCAGTCTGTTCTTCATACAGTTTTCCACCCAGATTTGTCAGGTTTTTTTTAAAGAAAAAGAATGTCACATGCAAAATTTATATTTTAACAGGATGTCTGGAATCTTGTATGGTTTCAGAATTCAAGCAAAAAATTTACTCTTAAACTGATTGTAATCCAATACTGATTTCCCTTTATTCAAAGACATGGATTCTTTTTCAACATTTCCTAAAGATAACGCAAATTACAGTAGCAAAAATAAATACACAAACACACAAATTTTTTTTTGTTTTGTGCTCTTTCTCTACTCATTAATAAGATATATGCTTAATTTAAATATATTTATAATTCTTTCTTTAAAAATTCAATTATTAGGGGGAAAATACTTTAAAACATAAAATATCACAAGTGAATTGACGTATTTCATAGATTAAATAAATATAAAAATGTAAAAATGATGGTATGGAGGGCTCATCACAATAAAGCAAAAGTTTAAAAATAGGGAGCTCTTAATTGGAAAATAAATAAATTGGAAAAAAATAAATTGGAAGCTAGAATAATGACTAGAACATAGAAATATAGAAAATAACAACAACAACAACAACAAAAAGACAGTAACGATGGGTGTCTTAACTAGCCCTGTGGCTCCAGACTTAGTTGGTTGCTTATTAAACTTTAAAAAAAAATCCATTTAGATCCTCTCTGGCCATACATTCATGTAATGTCTGTTCAATTTAACAAGTGTTTTTGAATATTCACTGTTCTGAAGGTTCTGTGCTAGATAACAGAAACAAAAGCAAATTAGTAGGTTAAAAATTAAGAGGCAGAATTAATACATTATTGTCCATATCTCCATAATCATCATACTGTTTATCATCTAGAGAGCTTTTACTATGTGTGTTTCACTCATTTTCATGTTTCTTCCTCACAGTCTTATGAGGTAGTTATATTTATTATGTCTGTTTTACAGATGAGGATGCTGAAACTTAGAGAAATCAATACAATTGTCAAGGCAACAAATTGACTAAAACTTCGTCTGTATGAATCCAAGTTTAATTTGACTCAGTATAGTGCCTAGCACATGAAGAATGTTCTCTAATTTTAACATGTTTATCAAGTTTATTACTACTACTATTGTTGTTTTATTATATAAATATTATAACATTTTTAAACCTTTATAACAATAAATAATGTACATATAGATTTCTGCACAATATGCCTTGGTACAATATTGATTTCTGATTTTTACTACTCATCTATAAATTACTAAAGAGACCTACTGAGCAAAATATTAAAATAAAATCTAAAATATTTCATGGACTGCATAGGACCTAAAATCTGGTAGAAATGTAACAATTAGGTTAGTCAACTATGCAGCTTGGAAAGTTTAAAAAGGCACTCTCAGTATTTCCAATATTAATCTTATTTTATCATTTGAAATTACAAGGTATTTTGCTATTCTGCAGTTTTCCTTTACACTTGGAAAAGTGTAAAGATAAAGGCATATAATCAGTATGCCAGTTTATTAAATTCTGAGGGTTTATTTTCACACTTTTTGACAATTAAAACAAAGGCACATTATAACTGTAACACAAAATATAAGGTAAACTACTCTCTATTTAAATGTTAGGGACATTATATATTGTATTAGAATAATAGAGAAAGTAACAAACCTGTCTATGTAAAATAGAAAATTATTGACATAAGAGAAAAATTAGTATTTGTAGAGAGCAAGTGTGCTAAAAAATTTATTTTTTGGATTTTATGTTGAAATTATTATTATTTTAACTTGGAGAATTTCACATGCATACTATTACTTCAATTGGTACTACATATTTCCTCATTGCTAACTTATTCACAAAATTCATTCCATCTTATTAAGGGGAATTTAGATATTTAATTCTTTTGGTCTCTAAGGGAACTCTTAACCAAGTTTTGGAGGCCACTTGTTCATTGATGATAAACTCTCCTACATCAAGATACAGAATAAGAAATCATTGGCATTGACAACACTACATTGAGTCATTTGAAATGGTTGCCTTCCAGTTTAACTAGTATGATTAATTAATCCATCGCCAAGCTCAGCTTTCTGATGAAGAACAGTAGCTGTGTGGCACTGAATCTGAAGGAGAACTTGAACTTTTCAAGGATCTTGAACTGAAATTTCTTCTCAGACAAATGGTTCCATTGAATTTCAATGAATGGGAAATCAAAGCTTTCCAGACTTTCTAATTTCCTATAGTACAATTTTCTTTTTAAAATATTTTTAAGCATTATAAGTACATTTAAGATCATGTACTTTGAAACCCTTGAAGCATCAAATTACCAAACATAGAATAAAATTATTTGCTTCATTATGAATCAACTTTATTGATAAAGATGACTTATATCTTTATTAATCATTGTAACTTATTCTTACTTGCAGTTTACCACATTAAAATAATGGTAATAATATGTTTAAAAGGTGTACAATATTAGGCTGTGCACTTGTTATATTATTAAACATTAGTCTGAAAAGCAATGCATAAAATTTATCTGGGGATTGCTGACGATACAAATATGTTGATGCCACCCCCAGAGATTTAAATCCAGACAGAGTCAGGTAGAACCATGAAGTTTGTTTTGAAAATCGTCTCAAGGAATTCTAAATTATAGCCATATTTATAAGCATAAGGAATTTTAGTGGTTGGTTATGTTTTATTTTGAACAATGTCATATTCCGATGTAAGATCTATTTCATATGTTATTGTATATACCTTTAATAAAAATTTATTGAAACTTTAATAAGTGTCTTACTCAGAGGTAGCAACTGCTTTCTCAATTATAATTGAAGTAACACTATCATTGCAACATTTCTAGGGAAGTTACTAAGTCAACAACACGATGCTTCATCTATTCATAAAGCAAATACATACATTTAAAGCATCTCCCACTATGGGTCTTTTAAAACTCAATTTATATGCATGGACAAAAATATATTGTGGAAGATAGTGTGGCAATTCCTCAAAGATCCAAAAACAGTAATACAATTCAACCCACCAATTCCATTACTAGGTACATACTCAAGGGAATGTAAATCATTCTATTATGAAGACACATGCATACCTATGTCCATGGCAGACTATTTACAATAGAAAAGACATGGAATCAACATAAATGTTCATCAGTCAAAAACTGGATAAAGAAAATGTGATACATATACACCATGGAGTACTCTACAGCCATAAAAAAGAAGGAGATCATGTTCTTTTCAGGGACATGAATGGAGCTAAAGGCCATTATTCTTAGCAAACTAACACAGAAACAAAACCAAATACTGCTTGCTTTCACTTGTAAGTGGAAGCTAAATGATGAGATCACATGGACACAGACGTGAGAAACAAACACTGGGGCCTATCAGAGGGTAAAGGGTGAGAGGAGAGAGAGGATTAGGAAAAGTAACTAATGAGTAATGAGCTTAATACCTGGGTGATGAAATACTCTGCACAACCCCCGATGACGCAAGCTTACCTATCTAACAAACCTGCATGTGTACCCATAAACTTAAAAGTTAACAATTAAATAAATACATAATAAATTATACAT
>NW_016108073.1:438310-472589 GCF_001604975.1 Cebus imitator | reverse complement strand
AAAGTCATCTAATGTGAGAACATAGCAGCTATATCCATAGTATAAACCACATTGAAACAACAGGTCCAATAGCACATAATTTCACTGAGCAACATAAGGTGGAAGATTTCTATTAAAAATATTATTAGATATAAACATGCTGTTTGAAGAAATGAGGCCCAGGGTCTGGCTAATTAAACATGTGTCAAAGAATGATGAAAAGTTATTATACACTTCCATGAAATATCTAAGCTAGCAGGAATAAAAAGGAGTACATATCACAATTTATCTTCATAACACATAATATCCATGGACAATATCTTCCCTTTCCTAAGTTTTTTGTGCTCTAATTTTATTCCATCTTCCTCTTTTTGTTCAATCTTCAGAACAAGTAATATATGATCAGCAGAATTTATATTTTTCTATATACTAGGGTGAATATAGTTTACAATGATCTATTTATTGTATATGTCCATTAGCTAGAAGAGAATAATTCAAATTTTTCTAGTATGAAGAAAAGACAAATATGTAAGGTGATGGATAGCCCAATAACACTGATTTTATCTTTATGAATTATATGGATATATTAAATTATTTGGACCCCTAATATATGTACATCTATTATATATCAATAAAAATAAAATTAAAGTAAAGCTTTAACTCTGTGGCAGAAACTGTAGGTCAGCCTACCCCAATACCTATTTTCCAAACTTTTATACTCTACTCCAATCTAGGTGAGATACAATGTATATACTATTTATCCCAGTCTCACTTGCTTCGAAGAGTCAAGTGACAGAGCTCTGGCCAATTAAACATGTTGTGATATAGATAGGATACCTAGAGCTGTGGCAACCATTTTGCATCCTTGTAGGAGAGAATAATATAATCACAGAAATGCCACCCTAACTGCATTGATTCAGTGAGCTCCTGCAGCAACCAAAATAAAATGTCCTCTTATTTGAGAAAAATATGTTGAAGGAATAGTTTGCTTGGAAAAAAAATAGTAAAAAGAGAAAAGTAGAGTCCTATATAACACATTATTATTTGTGTGTTCTATTGCAACTGAAAATTGAATATCCAAACATCACTAAGCCCATTCAGTCAAGTAAAAATCAAAGGTATGCTGCTTTGTTAAAAACAAAACAAAAAACTTCTAGATGTTCTTTTTCTGAAAAACATCTATTTTTGACTATTTAAAAGGATGCTATTTATGGAATCTTTTCAAACACTAATCGCAACATTGGATTGTGTTGATATATACAATTCATAGTATTAGTCTTTGTATTAGCTTTTCTGTGTTATTAGATCCCCATCATTACATATACCATCTATCTTTATTGATAAGGCACACTTTGACTGGTGTATTCAAGCATCTAAAGGTGACTACAGTTGTCACATGTATTGGTTGTCTCTTGGTCATCAACCACCTGATGCATCAAAGTAAGTAACATAGATTTTATTTTTGCTACAAATCCCTAGCTTATTGATTCTTTGACATGTGTCAAAGAGTGATGAAAAACAATTATTATACACTTCCATGAAGAATCTAAGCTAGCAGGAATAAAAAGAAGAACATGTCATAATTTATCTTCATAATTCATGATAGCCACTGACAATTTCTTCCCGTTCCTAAGTTTCTTATGCTCTAATTTTATTCCATCTTCCTCTTTTCATTCAATCTTCAGAACAGGTAATATATGATCAGCAGCATTTACATTTTTCAAGCCGCTTACTGGCATTGTATCCACTGGATATTAATTAATGAACTGAATAAAAATAAAATGAATGAGCATTATTTCTTTATTTTTGATATTATGTAACACATCATTTTAATGCCATGAAATTTATTTTGACAAACATTGAAGTTATATAAGCTAAATAAATGGAGGAGGCTCCTGAGGGCTTGTCAAATTGACCAGATAAGGATAATTTGTAATTGACGTATTAATTTTTTGCAGGAAGGTAGGTAGTGACAAAATGTTGAAGCCACTTAAGGAGGTAAAGGTTGCTTACTAAAGGATTAATTGTAGGATTAAGGGTTTAAAGGAGGAAACTAACAATAATCCATAATTGTAGTACTAGATACTTTCTTACATAAGTAATACTAAAAAGAGTAGATTGTATTCATGACATTTTAGAGTGGCTTTGAATGGCTGTGTTACACACTCAATGCCACACAACTATTAAGTGGAGGAGCCTAATGTTAGGTTCTATTTGATATCAGAGTCTGTGCTGTTTTCACAGATGCTTGGAAGTTTTCTTTTCCACCTATTTTCAGATTTTATTTTTTAACATCTAGAAAATTCCAAAGTTTAAATTTTGAGGGTCTAAATTAACATTCACCTATGACAGTTGTTGACACATAAGTGATGGTTAAAAAATAAATATTTGCTAAAATGAAATAAATTTATTAAAATATGCAATTATTATATACAAGCGTGCATTTAGTAGTCATGCCTACCTTAGAAACTCTAAAATTTAATAATCACCTCCAGAGTAAAGCTTATGCATTGCCCATTTTTTTGTAAAAGCAATTATAATGGTTAAGAGCATGGGCTCTGTGGTCAACATAGTAGATATAAAAGTTTGATTCTGTCTCTCACTAGTTCTGTAACTTGAACAAGTAATTTAACCTTTTGTGTTCAATTTCCTCAACTTTGAAATGTTAGTAACAATATAACTTACTGTTGATTTATTGTTCTCTTCTCCTCTCTGGGCAGGCCAGACTCTAGGAAACGATTAAATCAGCAGCAAACCCACCTAAACCACAGGCTTAAATTATCCCATTAAAAGGCAAGAGGAGATTGAGCATCTGCCTTTTGTCAGTCTTGGGTTTCATTTCTGGAGTTATATCAACTGGTTGGTAGAACACGTGAGACAATGTGACTATGTAATTATCAGTTTTTAAACATATGCTCTTTTAACTAGAGTCGTGATGGGGGGAACAATAAGTCTGCAGTTCCTTAGATGTCTTCTAGAGTGTGACGAGGGAGCAAGGAACAAGGGATCAAGAAGCAGTTCCTGGATATTTAGATAAATTTTGAGTAAAGGGTACCTTTGAGCTAGACAAAAAAGGAGAAAAACACATTTCAGGTAAGAGGGATAAGATATGTAAAAATATGTAGACAAAAACCAGCACAATAAAACTTTTGATGAAGTGCAAGTAACTATGGGTGAATAGGGCAAAAATTATAATAGGAAGGAGTTGAGGGTAGAGAGAGGTGTAAGGACCAAACCACTAAGGGTTTTGATGTCAAACTGAGGAATTTATTGTTTGTAGTTAAAGTGACTGGAACAGAGCCAGGGTACAGCCAGACAGACCATTTAAAAAACAATTGTGAAAGTCAGTGCAAAATATGATGGACACGTTGAAAAAACATTATTATTTATGTTTATGTATTTGAGTGTTTCTAAGGAAAATGGAGAAAAAGAATGGAAGAAGACACCAGACTGTCAGTGTTAGTTACTTCTAAGAAATAGGGTTTGTGGGGACGGGGATATAATTTATGTTATTTGATTGCTTACAGCAGGCATATTTTACTTTTCTAAAGTTTATTTAAAAGTCATTAAATTAAAAGCCCATTTATTAGTTTTGCTGCTTAAAAATATGTACAATACCTCACACAGAATTTGCACATATACAAATGGAAGGTATTGCATACTTCAACATTTCCAGAAATAAAGACCAGAATTCTTTCTTTGTTAAAAAAAAAAAGAAAGAAAGAAAATTTTATTTTAAATTACAGACTGGTTGCTGGAATTATATACATAATAGGTAGTGTCAGAGAAGATTTTCAATCACATCTGTTTGGTTTAAATAAAATCTGGATGTTATAAAGCATATGTTTGCCTGTTTTCACTTCTTTTGCCATTCTAGAGAAATACCTTACAAAGAAAACAATATCAATCAAAACATAACATCTCTGATATTTTAAAATGGAACAGGCTACAAATAGAGACTATCTACTCTAAGCCGAAACTAGATGCCTTAAAATAAGCTATTTGAAACCATGAATATATATTGGATAAACATAATATATGCAACAAATCCATAGAATGTTGTCTTCTTTCACATGCATAAAATTCTCAGGATTCTTAAAGGCAAAGATTCAAAAAATGATACAGTTAGATAAGATATACATTAATCCATGTGCTTCAATATCCCTTCTTTATATGAATTACATTAATCATTTAAAATGAAAAGGCTCAGATTTTTAGAGAATCAAGTATTAAAAATGCATTCTTTTATCAAATTTAAAATGAATAATTGCTTTTGTTATTAAAGAAGATAAATTAACCTGTATGAGACAATTAAAAACAAGGTAATAATATATTATACTTATCATTTATCCAGACTTTTATCACTAATATCCCATTCCTATTTCAAATTAGTATGTGACTGGCATGCTTGTTATATTTCAAAGTAACAAAAAAGTGAGAAAAAACCTTTTTTGATAGTGGAAGCACCATTTTGTTCTATTTTCTTATAAAAATAGATGAAATTGTATCTTCATGCATAAATGACTCAATAATTTTAAGCTTTATAAATTATTTTTTTTTACTCTAGGGGGTAAACACTAGATGCATATATTTATGGGGTATATGAGATATTTTGATAGTCATGCAATATGAAATAAGCACATCATGGAAAGTGGAATATCCATCCCCTCAAACGTTTTCCCTTTGAAATATAAATGATCAAATTACATTCTTTAAGTTATTTAAAAATATAATTATTGTCTATAATTACCCCATTGTGCTATTGTATAGTTCTTACTCATTGTTTCTATATTTTCTTACCCGTTAAGCATCCCCACCTTTCTCCCAACACCTGACTATCCTTCCCAGACTTTGGTAACTATCCATTTGCTCTCTATGTCCATGCGATCAATTGATTTGAATTTTGGATCCCACAAATAAGGGAGAACATGAGATATTTGTCCTTCTGTCCCAGACTTATCTCACATAAAATAATGATCTCCACTTCTACCCATGGTGTTGTTTACTGGATCTCATTCCTACTCAGTTGTTTACTGGATCTCATTCCTTTTTGTGGCTGAATATACTCCAATGTGTATATGTACTGAATTTTCTTCATTCATTTCTTAATGAACACTTAGGTTACTTCCAAATTATAGCTATTATGGACAATGCTGCAACAAAGGAGTGCAGATATCTCTTCCACATACAGATTTTCTTTTTGGGGGTGGGGGGTATATACCCAGCTGTGGGATAGCTGGATCATATGGAAGCTCAATTTTTAGGTTTTTTTTTTTTTTAATGTTTTATATTTCCATAGATTATTGAGGGACAAGTGGTGTTTGGTCACATGAGTAATTTCTTTAGTGGTGATTTTTGAGTTGTTGGTACACCCTCCTCCCAAGCAGTATACACTGCACCCTATTTGTAGTCTTTTATTCCTTACCCCCTTTCCACTTTTTTCGTGTGAGTCCCCAAAGTCCATTGTATCATTCTTATTCCTTTGCATCCTCATAGCTTAGCTCCCACATATTAGTTAGAACATACAATGTTTGGTTTTCCATTCCTGAGTTACTTCACTTAAAATAATAGTCTCCAATCTCATCCAGGTCTCTGCAAATGCCATAAATTTATTTATTTTCATGGCTGAGTAGTATTCCATCAAATATATATATATATATCACAGTTTCTTTATCAACTTGTTGATTGGCTTGCATTTGGGTTGGTTCCACGTTTTTGAAATTGCGAATTGTGCTGCTATAAACATGCGTGTGCAAGTATATTTTTCGTAAAATTATCTGTTTTCTTCTGAGTAGATTCCCAGTAGCAGGATTGCTGGATCAAATATTAGTTCTACTTTTAGTTCTTTAAGGAATCGCCACAGGTTTTTTCACAGTTGTATACTAGTTTACATTCCCACCAGCAGTGTAAAAGTATTCCCTGTTCACTGCATCCATGCGAAAATCTACTGTTTTGTTGATTTTTTGATTATGACCATTCTTGCAGGAATAATGTGATATTGCATTGTGGTTTTGATTTATATTTCCCTGATCATGTGATGTTAAGCATTTTTTCATATATTTGCTGGCCATTTGTATATCTTCTTTTGAGAATAGTATATTCATGTCCTTAGCCCATTTTTTGATGGGATTATCTGTTTGTGTTTTCTTGTGGACTTGATTGAATTTCTTATATACTTCAGATATTAGTTTTTTGTCCAATTGTGAAGATTTTCTCTTATTCTATGGATTGTCAGTTTACTCTGCTGACTGTTCCTTTTGCCATGCAAAAGCTCTTTAGCTTAATTAACTCCTGACTATTTATCTTTGTTTTTATTGCATTTGCTTTTGGGTTCTTGGTCAAGAAATTTTTGCCTAAGTCGATGTCTAAAAGGATTTTTCCAATGTTATTTTCTAGAATTTTTTTAGTTTCAGATCTTAGATTTAAGTCTTTAATCCATCTTGAGTTGATTTTTGTATAAAGTGGAAGATGAAGATCCAGTTTTATTCTCCTACATGTGGCTAGCCAATTAACCCAGCACCATTTGTTGAAAAGGATGTCCTTTCTCCACTTCATGTTTTTGTTTGTTTTGTCAAAGATCAGTTGGCTGTAAGTATTTGAGTTTATTTCTCGTTTTTCTATTCTTTTTCCATTGGTCTATGTAAATATTTTTATACAAGTAGCATGCTGTTTTATTGACTATAGCCCTATAATATAGTTTGAAATCATGTAATGTGTTGCCTCCAGATTTGTTCTATTTGCTTAGTCTTGCTTTGGCTATGCAAACCCTTTTTGGTTCCACATGAGATTTACAATTTTTTTTCTAATTATGTGAAGAATTATGGTGCTATTTTGATGAGAATTGCATTGAATTTGTAGATTGCTTTTGGCAATATGGCCATTTTTTCAATATTGATTCTACTCATTCATGAGCATGGGATGTGTTTCCATTTGTTTCTGTCACCTATAATTTGTTTCAGCAGTATTTTGTAGTTTTCCTTGTAGAGTTCTTTCACCTCCTTGGTTAGGTATATTCTTAAGTATTTTATTTGGATTTTTTGCAGCTATTATAAAAGGGGATGAGTTATTTATTTTATTCTCAGCTTTGTTGCTGTTGGCATATAGAAAAGTAACTGATTTGTGTACATTAATTTTGTATCTGGAAACTTTGCTTAATGCGTGTATCAGTTGTAGGAGCTCTCTAGAGAAGTCTTTAGAGTTTTCAAGGTGGATGATCATATTATCAGAAAATAGTGTCAGTTTGACTTTTTCTTTACCAATTTGGATGCCCTTTATTGCTTTCCTTTGTTTGATTGCTCTGGTTAAGGCTTCCAGAACTATATTGAATAGGAGTGGAGAGAGTTGGCATCTTTGTCTTGTTCCAGTTCTCAGAGGAATGCTTTCAACTTTTTCCCATTCAGTATTATGTTGGCTATGGATTTGTCATAGATGACTTTTGTTACATTGAGGCATATCCCTTTTATGTCGATTTTGCTGAGAGTTTTAATTATAAAGGGATACTAGATTTGTCGAATGCTTTTTCTGCATCTATTGAGATGATCATGTGATTTTTTTTTTCCCATTTATTTTATTGCATTTTAGGTTTTGGGGTACATGTGAAGAACATGCAAAATTGTTGCATAGGAACACACGTGGCAGTGTGATTTGCTGCCTTCCTCCCCATCACCTACATCTGGCATTTCTCCCCTTGCTATCTCTCCCCAGCTTCCCACCCCCCACCGTCCCTCCCCTATTTCCCCCCAACTGACCCCAGTGTGTAGTGCTCCCCTCCCTGTGTCCATGTGTTCTCATTGTTCAACACCCGCCTATGAGTGAGAACATGCGGTGTTTGATCTTCTGCTCTTCTGTCAGTTTGCTGAGAATGATGGTTTCCAGGTTCATCCATGTCCCTACAAAGGACCCAAACTCATCGTTTTTGATGGCTGCATAATATTCCATGGTGTATATGTGCCACATTTTCCCTATCCAGTCTATCGTCGATGGGCATTTGGGTTGGTTCCAGGTCTTTGCTATTGTAAACAGTGCTGCAATGAACATTCGTGTGCACGTGTCCTTATAGTAGAACGATTTGTAATCCTTTGGATATATACCCAGCAATGGGATTGCTGGGTCAAATGGAATTTCTATTTCTAGGTCCTTGAGGAATCGCCACACTGTCTTCCACAATGGTTGAACTAATTTACACTCCCACCAACAGTGTAAAAGTGTTCCTATTTCTCCACATCCTCTCCAGCATCTGTTGTCTCCAGATTTTTTAATGATCGCCATTCTAACTGGTGTGAGATGGTATCTCAATGTAGTTTTGATTTGCATTTCTCTGATGACCAGTGATGATGAGCATTTTTTCACTTAGTTTATGTGTGTATCACATTTATTGACTTGAGAATGTTAAACCATTCCTACATCCCTGGCATGAAACATACTTGATCATGGTGGATTATATTTTCGATACGTTGTTGTATTTGGTTAGGTAGTATTTTGTTAAGGACTTTAACATCTATGTTTATCAAGGATATTGATCTCTAGTTTTATTTTTTGGTTATGTCCTTTCCTGGTTTTGGTATTAGGGTGATCCTAGCTTCAGAGAATGATTTAGGGAGGGTTCTCTCTTTCTCTATCTTATGGAATAGTGTCAAAAGGATTGGTGCCAATTCTTTGAATGTCTAGTAAAATTCTTCTATGAAACCATCTGCTCCTGAACTTTTTTTGTTGGTGGTGGTAGTTTTTTAATTAGCATTTTAATCTTGCTGCTAGTTTTGAACTGTTCAGGGTATTGAATTATTCCTGGTTTATGCTAGGAGGGTTGTATCTTCCCAGGAATATATCCATCATTTCTAGATTTTCTAGTTCATGCAAATAAAGGTGTTCATAGTAGCTTTGAATGGTCTTTTGTATTTCTGTGGTGTCAGTTATAACATCTCCCATTTCATTTCTTATTGAGCTTATTTGGGTTTTCCTTCTTATTTTTTTGCTTAATCTTGCTAGTGGTCTGTCAATTTTATTCATCCTTTCAAAGAAAAAGCTTTTTGTTTTATCTTTTGTATTTTCTTTATTTGTTTGTGTCAATTTCATTTAGATTTGCTATGATCTTGGTTATTTCCTTTTTTCTGATGAGTTTGGTTTGGTTTGTTCTTGTTTCTCTAGCTCCTTGAGGTGTGATCTTAGATTGTCTGTTTGTTCTCTTTCAGTCTTTTTGCTGTAGGTGTCTAGGGCTATGACCTTTCTTTTTACCACCATTTTTGCTATATCCCAGAGGGTTTGATAGGTTGTGTCACTATTGCTGTTCAGGTCAAAGAATTTTTTAATTTCCATCTTGATTTCATTTTTGACCCAAGGATCATTTAGGAGCAGGTTATTTAATTTCCATATATTTACATGGTTTTGAAGGTTCTTCTTGGAGTTGATTTCCAGTTTTATTTCACTTTAGTCTGAGGTAGTACTTGAAAATTTTCTTTAATTTACTGAGGCTCGTTTTGTAGCCTATCATATGATCTATCTTGGAGAAAGTTTCATGTGCTGTTGAATAGAATGTATATTCTGCAGTTGTTGGATGGAATGTTCTGTATATATCTATTAGGTCCATTTGTTCCAAGGTATGGTTTAAATCCATCGTTTCCTTGTTGGCTTTCTGTCCTGAAAACCTGTCTAGTGCTGTCAGTGGAATATTGAAGTCCCCCACTATTATTGTGTTACTGTCTATCTCATTTATTGGGCCTATTAGTAATTGTTTTTATAAATTTGGGAGCTCCAGTGTTAGGGGCATATATGTTTAGGTTTGTGATGTTTTCCTGTTGAACAAGGCCTTTTACTATTATGTAATGTCCCTCTTTGTCTTTTTTAACTGCTGTTGCTTTAAAGTTTGTTTTGTCTGACATAAGAATAGCTACTCCTCCTTTCTTTTGGTGTCCATTTGCATGGTATCTTTTTCCACACTTTTACCTTAAGTTTATGTGAGTCTTTATGTGTTAGGTGAGTGTCCTGAAGGCAGCAGATAGTTGTTTGATGAATTCTTATCCATTCTGCAGTTCTATATCTTTTAAGTGGAGCATTTAGGCCATTTAAACTCAATGTTAGTATTGAGATGTGAGGTAACATTTCATTCACCATGGTATTTGTTCACTGTGTACTTTGGTTTTTTTTGTTTTTGTTTTTGTTGTTTAAATTGTGTTCTTGTTTATAGGTCTTGTGAGATTTATGCCATAGAGAGATTCTGTTTTGATGTGTTTCCAGGATTTATTTCAAGGTTTTGAGTTCCTTTTAACAGTTCTTGTAGGGGTGGCTTGGTAGTGGCAAATTTCTCTCAGCATGTGTTTGTCTGAAAAAGACTGTATCTTTCCTTCACATATGAAGCTTAGTTTTGCTGGATCCAGAATTCTTGTCTGACAATTGTTTTATTTGCGGAGGCTGAGGGTAGGGCCCCAATTCCTTCCAGCTTGTAGGGTTTCTGCTGAGAGATCTTCTGTTAATCTGATAGATTTCCCTTTATAGGTTACCTGGTACTTTTGTCTCATAGCTCTTAAGATTCTTTCCTTCACCTAACTTTAGATAACCTGATGACAATGTGCCTAGGTGATGATCTCTTGGCAATTAATTTCTCAGGAGTTCTTTGTGCTTCTTGTCTTTGGATATTTAAATCTCTAGCAAAGACAGGAAAGTTTTTCTCGATTATTCCCTGAAATACGTTTTCCAAACTTAGATTTTTCTTCTTCCTCAGGAATGTCGATTATTCTTAGGTTTAGTCATTTAACATAATCCCAGACTTCTTGAAGGCTTTGTTCATATTTTCTTATTTTTTCTTTGTCTTTGAATCGAGTTTACTCAAAGACTTTGTCTTTCTTCTACTTGTTCAGTTCTATTGCTGAGATTTTCCAGAGCATTTTGCATTTCTGTAAGTGTGTTCATTGTTTCCTAAAGTTCTGATTGTTTTCTATTTATGCCATCTATTACATTAAATATTTCTCCCTTCACTTCTTGCATCATTTTCTTGATTTCTTTACATTAGACTTCACTTTTCTTTGGTGCCTCCCTGATTCACTTAATAACTAACCTCCTGAATTCTTTTTCAGGTAAATTGGATATTTCTTCTTGGTTTGGATCCATTGCTGGTGAGCTAGTATAATTTTTTGGAGGTGTTAAAGGGCCTTGATTTGTCATATTACAAGAGTTGTTTTTCTTGTTCCTTCTCATTTGAGTAGCCTCTGCCAGAGGGGGGTTCTAGGGCTGAAGGCTGTTGTTCAGATACTTTTGTCCTCCAAGGTGTTCCCTTAATGTAGTATTATCTCCCTTTTCCTATGGATGTGGTTTCCTGAGAGCCAAGCTACAGTGTTTGTTATCTCCCTTCTGGATCTAGCCATCCAGCAAGTCTACCAGGCTCTAGGCTCTTATTGTGGGTTGTCTGCACTGAGCCCTGTGATGTGAAGCATCTGTTGGTCTTTCCTGTTCCAATGAAGGTGGCAGAGAGGCGAAATTAACTTTGAAGATTCTTAACTTTGCTGGTTTAATGCGTTATTTTTGTGCTGGTTGGCCTCCTGCTAGGAGATGGTGCTTTTCAAAAATTATCAGCTGTGTTAAAGTGGAAAGAAACAGGTGGTGGCAGGGTCCCTAGAACTCCCTAGAGTATATACCCTTTGTCTTCAGTTACCAGGGTGGGTAAGGAAAGACCATTGGGTGGGGGTAGGGCTAGGCATGTCTGAGCTTAGACTCTCTTTGTGGAGGGGGTCTTGTAGTGGTTGCTGTGGGGAATGAGGGTGAGGTTCCCAAGTCAATAGAGTTATGATCCTAGGAAGATTGTGGCTGTCTCTACTGTGTTATGCAGGTGATCAGGGAAGTGGGGAAAATCTAGTAGTCACAGGCCTTAGCCAGCTTTCATGCAATCTGAAGGGCCAGTATCACTCCCACTGTGTCCCTGTCAATAGCACTGAGTCTGTTTCCAGTCAGTGGGCAAGCAGAGGTGAGAACTTGCCCCAGGCTACCCACTTCCCAGTTGCTAGAGCAAGTATGAATTTCCTTTCCCCACCTGTAGAGTCTGCACACAGGATTCATGCCTTCTTCTGAGTTCTGGCCAGGAGGCTTCTCAATTAGTTCAAATCATTATAAAGTTCAGTTGGAGATTTTCTTCTCCCTGTGGCCTTTTCCCAGCTCCTCTGGCTGCCCTCCCAAAGGATCCCGGTGAGGCCAGGCAGGAGTGGCCTGCTCGAGGACCCAGCAAGCTCACAGGAACTTTCCCCACTGCTTCCTCTACCTTTGTATTTTGCTCCGCTCTTTAAATTGACTCAGCTCCAAGTCAGGTAGGAATCTTCTCCCATAAGCTAAACCTTCAGTTTCCCCAGTGGAAGTGTGTGTTTAGAGGCGAGTGATCTCCCATTCCACTTCCACAGTTTGGGCACTCACATTATTTGGAGTGTCTCCTGAGTCCTGCAGGAGCAATCTGCTTCTTTTCGAGGGGCTATAGGTCCTCTCAGGTTTCCTGGCTTATTCCTGCAGTTGTTTTGGAGCTAAAATTTATGATGTAAGCCTCCACACACTGCTCTGTCTGTCTGAGTGAGAGTTGCAATCTAGTCCTGCCTCCAGTCTGTCGTAATCCCCCAATGTCTGGAAGACTACATTTAGAAATTGGCCTCATTAA
The DNA here is from genome assembly GCF_001604975.1 of Cebus imitator. NCBI lineage: Eukaryota > Metazoa > Chordata > Mammalia > Primates > Cebidae > Cebus > Cebus imitator. The sequence goes on along the minus strand of NW_016108073.1, from coordinate 459,985 downwards.
GCATGTGTCTTTCTGCTTTAAGAGACTGTTTCCTGAAACCTGTAGCTGCAGTCCTCTTGGCCTTTGCTATCCTGGCTCTATGGCCAGGAACCCCTTTGGGGCTGCTTTTGCTCCACATGAGTCTGATGATATTCTGATATTGCTTCCCAGTGCACTGCAGCTGTGGGCTCAACTTCTGGTTTGTTTGTTTGTTTGTTTTTAGAAACTTACAAGCCTTCCAAATAGTGGTTTTATTAATTTACATTCTCAACAATAGTGTGCAGTGGTTCCATTTTCTCCACCTCTTTGCAAGCATTTGCTACTGCCTGACTCGAGATAATCCATTTTAACTTTGGTGAGACATCTCATTGTAGTTTTGATTTGCACTTCTCCGATAATCAATGCTGAGTACCTTTTCATGCGCCTGTTTACCATTTTATGTCTTCTATTGAGAAATGCCTATTCAAATCTTTTGCCCATTTTTATTGAATTATTAGATTTGTTGTCTATAGAGTTGTTTGAATTCACTATATATTTTTGTTATTAATTTCTTATCAAATAAGTAGTTGGCAAATATTTTCTCCCATTCTGAGAGTTGTCTCTGTATTTTGTCGAATGTATTTTTTGCTGTGCAGAAGGTTTTCAGTTGATAGGATTCAATTCGTCCATGTTTGCTTTGGTTGCCTGTGCTTATAGGATATTGCTCAAGAAATCTTTGTCCAGAACAATGTCCTTGGGGATGTCCACAATGTTTTGTTGGAGTACTTTAAGAATTTGAGGTCTTATATCTAAGTATTAAACCATTTTAATTTGATTTTCGTATATGACAAGAGACGGGGCTCTAGTCTCTTTCTTCTACATATGGATATCCAGTTTTCCCAGCATCAACATTTATTGAAGAGATTGCCTTTTTCCCAGTGTATGTTCTTTGCATGTTTGTCAAATATAAATTCACTGAAGGTGTGAAGATTTGATTCCTGGATTTTCTATTCTGTTCTATCAATATATATACCTATTTTTATGACAGTACTATGCCATTTTGGTTACCATAGCTCTACAGTATAACTTGACATCAGATTATATCATTTCTCCATTTTTGTTCTTCCTTATAATGGCTTTAGTTATTCTGGGTCTTCTGTGGTCCCATATAAATTGTATGATTGTTTTCTCTATTTTTTGTAAAGAATGTCATTGGTATTTTGTAGAGATTGCATTGAATCTGTAGATTGCTTTAGGTATTCTGGACACTTTAACAATATTAATTCTTCTAATCTATGAAAATAAAATTTTTTCCATTTTTGGTGTTTTCAATTTCCTTTATCAGAATTTTGTAGTTTTTATTATAGAGATCTTTCAATTTTTTTGGTTATGTTAATTCCTAGATATTTAATTTTTATGTGTGGCTATATTAAATGGGATTGCTTTTTATTTGTATTTCAGGTTGTTTACTGTAAACATGTAGAAATGCTACTGAATTTTTTATGTTGATTTTTATTCTACAACTTTACTGAATTTGTTTATCAGTTTNAGTTTTCAGCTTTTTCTAATTATAAGATCATATGATCAGAAAACAAAGATAATTTGATTTTTTTTTCCAATTTGGATGCCCCTTATATCTGTTCTCATTGCTCTAGCTAGGCTTTCCAGTACTATGTTGACTAACAGTGATGACAGGGGGCATTCTTGTCATGTGCCAGGTCTTAGAGAAAAGGCTTTCCCCATTCAATATGATACTAGCTGTGAGTCTGTTTCATATCACTTTTATTATTTTGAGATATGTTCCATCTATATCCAGGTTTTTGAGGTTTTATATATACATATATACATATATATATATATATATATATATATAAAATGAAGGGACGTTAATTTTTTTCAAATGCTTCTTTAGAATCAATTAAAATGATCATATGTTTTTTATCCTTCATTCTGTTGATATGATGTATCATAACTAATCTATTTTGTGAATATTGAAACATCCCTGCATTTCAGGGTTACATCCTACTTAGTCATGATGAACAGTCATTACAATGTATTGTTGAATTCAGTATCTAGAGTGGTTTTTTTTTTTTTTGGTAATTTTTGCATCAATATTCATCAGATATATTGCCCTGTAGATTCTTTTTATGATGTGTCCTTGTCTCATCTTGTTATCGGGGAAATATTGGCCTTGTAGAATGAGTTTGGAAGTATACCTTCCACCTCTATTTTTCAGAATAGTTTGAGTAAGATTTGTATTAATTTTTCTTTTCAAGGTTTGGTCAAATTCAGCAGTGAAGCCATCAGGTCCTGAGCTTTCCTTTACTGGAAGACTTTCTTTACAGCTTTGATCTCGTTACTTGCTATTCGTCTGTTCAGATTTTGGATTTCTTTCTGCTTCAATTTTGAAAGGTTGTAGGTATCTAGGAATTTGTCCATTTTTTTTTTCTGATTTTCCAATTTATTGGCATGTAGTTGCTCATAGTGTCTCCTAATAATCCATTGAATTTATACAGTATCAGGTGTGATGTCTCTTTTTCATTTCTGATTTTATTTATTTGAATCTTCTCTCATTTTTTTTCTTAATCTGGCTAAATGTTTGTCAACTTTATTTAACTTTTCGAAAAAACAACTTTTTGTTTTATTAATCTTTTGTATTGTTTTTCTCACTTCAATTTTATTTCTTTCTGCTCTGATTTTTATTATTTATTTTATTCAACTAACTTTGGGTTTGGTTTACTCTTGCTTTTCCAGGTCTCTAATATGAATCATTAGAATGTTTATTTGAAACTTTTCTCTCTTTTGATGTGGGCACTTATAGCTATAAAAAACCTTCTTAGTACTACTTTTGCTGTATCCTTTAGGAAGGGGGAACTCAGGACTCTGACCAGTGCCCTATACTGCTGTGGCTGAGATTGTGTCCAAGATGCAAAACAAAATCCTCCCCACTCTTCTTTCTCCTCTCCTCAAGCTGAAGAAATGGGACTCTTTTGGAGCCATGATCTGTGCAGGCTGGTGTTAGGGTAGTGGTGATGCCAGCACTCCCTTGGTTGCCCCAGCTGGGGTCTTACTATGTTGCTTTCCCTGCCCCCAATCCACTGTCCCTGGGCTTAGTTTAGTACTTGGACTTGTCTAGGTGTTGCAGTCCTTATGGCCTAGACTGTCTTTAAAGTTTACTTAGAGATTGAGGGCACTTTGGCCCTTGGTGGTGAGATTTCTGGGCACTCAAGTTCAAACTGCTGGGCTCTATCAGAGGCTTCCCTCTGTGTAGGGCTGGTTTAAATTCTCCCTCTGTGGAAGCGGGGGCATTGGCTGAGTTCAGCCAGGTGTTTCTTTGTGCTCTAAGAAGAAAGAACTGAGTTCAATTCCTTTCAATTGCTGTGTTCTTCCTACTCCCAGCCCCCAGATACATTCTCTGCCACCCACTCTACTGCTGCCGGAGGAGGGAGAATGGTGGCATCACAACACATAAGACTGTATTTTCTATCTCTTCATTCTCTCTCTTAGCAATAAGAAGTTAAAACCAGAAACTATGTGTGCTCACCTGATTTTTTATTCTTATGAAGGTGATTTTTTTTCTGTGTAGAGAGTTGTTAACTTGGTGTTCTTATGGGGGGAACAATCATTGAAACTTTCTATTCTGCCATCTTGCTTCCCAGAATCTCTGGCTCAATAATTTAAATTTGACTAAAAGGCCAAGCACCCTTTGCAGCATTATTAAATTGTCAAAAGATTAATTTTCTTAACTCTGTATATTTTTCTGAAATGATGTTATTGTGATTGAATATATAAGTACATTCTGTAAAGGTGTTCAAAATATTTGTACATCTTTTTTTTCATCCTCATACCTTTCCCACACCCCAGACTTTATTTGCTACCTTTCTACTCTGTTTTCATGAGCTATAAATTTTTAGTTTCCAAATATAAGTAAGATAATGGCATATTTGTATTTCTGTGCCTGAATCTTTTGCTGAGCATAAAATTTTCCAGTTCCATTTATGTTATTACAGATTACAAAATTTCTTTCTTTTTAAAGAGTGTATATTATTCTATTTGTGTATATGTATAACTTTTTATTTATCTATTCTATCACTTCTTAAATTTATTCATCCTATGATGGACACTTAGGTTGTTTCCAGTTTCCATTTATTTGTTAGTGTGAACTATGCTGAAATAAACAGAAGAGTGCAGATATCTCTTTAATGTATCAGTTTTAATTCCTTTGTGTATAACCAGAAATTGGCTTGGTGGAGGTTGATGAAAAGGTACTAAATTTCAGTTAGACTGGAGGCATAAGTTTTAGTGATTTATTGTACTTCATGTTGACCATAGTTAATAATAATGTGTTTTTCAAAATATCTATCATTGATTTTAAACTTTCTCTTCACAAATTATTATAAATTCATGAGGTGATTAATATGTTAATAAGCTTTATTGACTCTCTTCATAATGTATATGTAGATCAAAACATCAAATTATACCCTATCAATATACTCAAGTCTTATTTGTCAATTAAAAATTTTAAAATTCTACATTTTATACAGATAAAAAATGCTATGAAAATTATCAAATGAATGTTGTATGTATGTTTGTGTGTGATATTTATTTTCTTCAAAAAAGATAAAATGTAGAAAAGAGGATAGAGATGATTTGCCAATGAATTATAACAAATAGAAATAAACATGACCTTAACAATCAGAAAGAGCCTCAAACTATCACATGGTAAAGAAAAAGAAGAATATAGAAGCAGCAGCACAGAATAAAGTCCTAGAATTTTTTTGTGTTATGACCCACACTTTGTAAGAATAACCATGACACAGATAAATTGAGGATTTACAATTGAGCATTTTTTCCAAAAATGTCTTACATAAGATTAGAGATTGAATTGATATTTGTAATATAATTAGTCATCCTTACTTGAGAAGTTCAGTGATTACTTGTTACTTTTGGGATTTTCTCCCTTACTCTCCTACTTACTATTTTAAGTGTCCAAGCATCTTTCTTCTGATTTATATACCTGCAGCACAAGACAAATGAACCAACATTAGGGATTAACTGATCTTTCCTAGATTCCTTAGGCCTTAAACTCTCATTCTTTGTTTTTCTACAAGTGTATAAATCAAAGTAAAACAGATCATGCAATGAAGAGTTTACTTTGGCAGTGGCCTACATATATGTCTTTCTTGAAGAAAAGTTTTCATCATAGTCAATGCTTTCTTGTTCACTGACTGTGCCTCTATTCCCAAACAGGTGATAGGAGAATTTCAGAGTTAGATGATTTTCACTGTCAAAGAGAAAGGACTTGGACCTTCACAGTGAAAATCAGCACAATCGATAATTTACCTTTGGCTTTTATCCTACCTCAATTATATATATTCTGATTAAAGCAGGAGCTATAAGTAAGATAAGGCAAACTCATGTATCTAATGTGACAAGGTTGAAGCTAGATAAGCATTATGATTCCAAACTGGCTTATTTTTTCTTCAATTTTTTAAATATTTAATTTAAGGTGTTTTGTTCTCTGATAATTTATTGTATTTTTTAAATATTTTCTACAACTGCAGACAAATTTCCCACATCCTATTAGAGCAACACAAACATTGGAATAGTATTCAGTCACAAGATAAATAAAATCCTATGATTTGTGTCAACATGGATTAACCTGGAGAATGTTATTTTAAATGAAATAAGCCAGGCACACAATGAAATACACCACACAATCTCACTCACATGTGGAATCTTAAAAAGCTGATTTCCTAGAAGTAGAGAGCAGAATAGTAGATACTAGGAATAAGGGAAGATTTGGGGAAGAGAGGGTAGGGAGATATTGGTGAGGAGTGCAAAGTTATGTTTAGACAAGAGGAATAAGTTCCAGTGTTGTATTAGTACATTTTCATGCTGTTGATAAAGACATACCCAAGACTGGGCAATTTATAAAGAAAGAGAGGTTTAATGGACTTACAGTTCCACGTGGCTAGGGAGACGGCACAATCATGGCAGAAGTCAAGGAGGAGAAAGTCACATCTTATACAGATGGCAGCAGGCAAAGAAAGAGAATTTCTGCAGGGGATCTCCCCTTTTTAAAACCATCAGATCTAGTGAGACTTATTCACTATCATGAGAAGAGCAAGGGAAAGGCTTACCTTTATGATTCAATTACCCATCCCCCAACATACCAGGTCCCTCTACAGCATGTGAGAATTCAAGATGGGATTTGGGTGGGGACACAGCCAAACCATATCAAGTGTTCTATTAAATAGTAGGGTGACCAATAATAATATTTCAAGGTAGGTAGAAAAGAGGATTTTGAATGTTATCTTCTCAAATAAATCATAAATGTTTTAAGTGATATATATGCTAATTACCCTGACTTGATCTTTATACAATGTATATCTGAATTGAAACGTCACATTAATATCCTATAAATATGTACAATTACTGTGTTTCTATTATAAATATTTTAAAAGTAAATTTAGAAAAGAGAGCCTCTAGTAAATGATATATTCTGATCATTTGACAACACCAATCCTATTTTCTCAAAGGATTTTTGCTATGTACAATAAACTCCTTAGAGCAGTAATTAAGAATGATTAAGTAGATAGTTTACTAATAAGTCATAGCAAACAGAAAGTTTTCTTTTTTAAAAATAATAGTACATCTTACCTAAGTACAATTGTATCCATTTTCACACATGTATGTGATTATCTGCCTTGTTTGTTAAATTATTTAGGTAGCTTAGCAAGGAATTTTTCTGTGTTAAAAATGTACTGTATCTTGGTACCATATAATGACAAAAAATAATTTATCATTTCCATGGGTAACTATTTGAAATGCTACTCAGCAACCAAAGATAGCTCATTTTGAATGTGAATTTAACCAACAATATAAAAATTGTGGGCTTGATTATTTTCATCTTCATAACTTACTAATAGCTTGAAAAATTAGGCCAATATTTTGTAAAAAGGATTTATACTATAAAACTATTGGACTATCTCATTTAGAATAGCAAGTACCCTCAGTCCCTAGAGTGTTTATTAAAGAGCTAAAGCAGTTCCTTTTTTGATAATTTGCTGCTACAGCATTTATACTTATTACAAAACAGATGGGAATCATTTACTTATAAAAAGCATAAAACTTTAAATGGCAACTCTTACTAAGTTATTGCTATTATTATTTTAGAAGAAACAATAGCCTGGGACAAGACAATAAATGACAGATTATCTCTCAGTTTCCACTTAACCTGATTAAATAAATACACAGTTTGTCCTTACCCACTCCCGGTAGCCTTATTGGAGCTAATAGAGCAGATGTTTTGTCACCCAGCTAGTCACATGATTGCTTTTCACTCTGGTGAACATATTTTGGAAACAAGCTAATGAGGCGATCTGCAACAAACAAACTTGGTCCCCTTTGGCTGATATTTCTTTGCTGTTGTCATTTATCCTTCATTGTTAATTAAGTGAAAATAAGCAGCAATTGCTTTCCCCATATTGTACATTCAGAAGTAAAGCTGTGTAATGTGGTGTATAAATTTGTTTTTTTGTTGAAATGTTCAAGTTCAACTGATGAACTTTAAGTCTGTGCTAATTGTTTAAATGAGGGCACAGACATTTATGAAGACTGAAGCTCATTATAAGAAGCACTAGTGTAACAAGGGTAGGTTCTTAATGGAAGCTTCCCTCCATTTATATGATAGAAGCATTTCTGCTAATCCTGGAGTTTATGAACCAACATATCCCTGTTGAAAATGCTAATGGTCAAATGTGGTAAGAATTATCTACATAACAAGTGACTAGACATGCTTATCTGCAGTATGTGATAAGTGATGCCCAATGTAGGGCTTTATGCTTACATATGCAGGGAATGAGAAATCTCATCAAGCTGCTGCCAGTAACTTGCTCTGAACAATCTTTTTTCTAGTGAACCACTAATTAAATAATAATAATAATAAAAATCCAAAGGATTGTATTAGTCAAAGTTATCTTAGAGAGACAGAAATAAAATATATGTATATATGTATAGGAGAGTTTATTAAGTATTAACTTACATGATCACAAGGATCACATGATCCCATAATAGGCTGTCTTCAAGCTGAGGAGCAAGGAGAGCCGGTCCAAGTCCCAAAACTGAAGAACTTAGAGTCTGAATTTCAAGGGTAGTAAGCATCCAGCATGGGAGAAAGATGTAGGCTGGGAGGCTAGGCCCACCTCTCCTTTCCACATTTTTCTGCCTGGTTTATATACACTAGCAGCTGAATAGATTGTGCCCACCAGATTAAAGGTGGATCTGCCTTCCCCAGCCCACTGACTCAAATGTTAATCTCTTTTGGCAACAACCTCACAGACACACCCAGGATCAATACTTTGTATCCTTCAGCCCAATCAAGTTGACACTCAGTATTAACCACCACAAGTCCACCCTTGTCAACCTGAACCCATACACATATCCTGAGGTGATACAAACTCTTCAAATAAAGACAATAATAAGGTCATAATTATGCCTACATAATTCAACTGTCCTTTGTATAACCAGAAACGCACCAATCCCCAACCCACATACCATTACCTAAAGTTAACAATACTTAAATGCTGATATGAAGTCAGTAAAACTTATGTTACATGATAAAGGAAAAGAAAATAAACATTTATTTGTATAAGTGTACACATGCATAAAGGTGTTTTAAACAAAAGAAGGAGGAAATACTCATGACAGTTACAGTACTTGTTTCTGCAGCTTGTCACATGGTCGTAGCTGGCATTGGTGACTACCTCCTTCTACTACCCATTCTGTATTCCCTTTGCCTTCAGCAAGCATATCAGCAGGTTGTGGTTTTTTCCCCAGTGGAGTGACCTCAACCTTCATTCCTGAGCGGTTTGGATTATTTGTAGTCCTGTCTCAATTGGGCTCTTGTAGTTTCCCATTGACCTTAATCACGTGGCATTGTAATACTAAGAGATGCCCTGATGGATCTCCTGCATTCCATGCATACTCTTCCTTACCTCCATTATGGTGTACTAGACTGATTTCATCTTGATAGTCCAGGTCAGTCACCCCAGCCAACACTGCAACTCCCTTCTTAGCCTGTTGACTTAAAGGTAGGAGAAGCCCAAAGTGTCCAGGTGGCAATCTTTGCTTTCAGTTTAACAGAATTGTTGTTGTGTCTCCTGACAGCAGCGTTTCTCCCTCTGGAACTAAAACCTCTAGATTAGCAAAATGTAAGGTAACTGGAACCTGAAGCAAAGATTTGGCTAGTGGATCACTAGGGATGATGTTGAGTGATGCCACTTCCACCCCTTAAATTCCTGGACTTGTGCCTGGTTATGGGAGAAACAGTACCATATATTGGATGCTGATTCAGAGCATACATGGCCTTCTGGAAAACTTTGCCCCATCCCTGCATAGTATTGGCACCTAGTTGGCAGTGTAATTGTCACTTCCAAAGGCAATTCCACCACTCTATTAATGTAGCTGTTTCAGAATAACGGGGAACAGGGTAAGACCAGTGAATTTCATGAACATGAGCTCACTGTGACACTGTTTTAACCATAAAGTGAGTGCTTAGTCAAAGGCAAAGCTGTGAGGAATACCATGATAGTAGATAAGGTATTCCATGAGTTCACGGGTGGTAGTTTGGGCAGAAACATTGTGTGCACAATGGGCAAACCCATACCTGGAGTAAGTATCTATTCCAGTGAAGACAAACCTCTACCTTTTCCATGATGGGAGATGTCCAATATAATCAACCTGCCACCAGGTAGGTAGCTGACTATCACAAGGAATGGTTCCATATGGAGGGCTCAGTGTTGATCACTGCAACTGGCAAATTGGGCCCTCACCAGTGGCTGTAGCCAGGTCAGCCTTGTGAGTGGAAGTCCATGTTGCTGAGCCCATGTGAAATCTCCATCCCTGCCATCATGCCACTTTGTTCATGGGCCCATTGGGTGATGACAGGGGTGGCTGGGGAAAGAAGCTGAGTGGTGTCCACAGAACGAGCATTTTATCCACTTGATTGTTAAAATCCTTCTCTGTTGAGGTCACCTGTTGGTAAGCACTCACATGGGATGCAAATATCTTCACCGTTTTTGACCATTTGGAGAGGTCCATCCACTTACGTCTTCTCCAAATTTCTTTGTCACCAATTTGCCAATCATGCTTCTTCCAAGTCCCTGATCATCCAGCCAAACCGTTGGCTACAGCCCATGAATCAGCATATAATCACATATCTGGTCATTTCTCTTCCATGCAAAGGGCACAACAAGGTGCACTCCTTGAAGTTCTGCCCACTTGGAAGGTTTCCCTTCACCACTGTCCTTCAGGGATGTCCTAGAAAAGGGCTGTAGTTCTGCAGTTGTCAACTTTTATGTGGTGCCTGCATATCATGTAGAACCATCTGTGAACCAGGGCCTAGTCTGCTCTTCCTCTGTTTACTGATCATAAGGAACTCCCTATGAGGCCATCAGTGCAGGCTGGGGTAAAGAAGGCAAGGTGGCAAGAGTTGAGACCATGGGCATTTGAGCCATTTCCCCATGTAACTTACTTGTGCTTCAGGACTTTCTTGAGCTCCATCACATATATACCACTTCCACTTGATGGTGGAATGCTGCTGTGCATGATCCACTTTGTGGCTAGATGGGTCAGAAAGAAACCAGTTCATGATAGGCAGGTCAGGCTGCATGGTGACGTGATGGCCCATAATCAAACATTCAGTTTCCACTAAAGCCCAGTAACAGGCCAAAAGCTGTCTCTCAAAAGAAGGATAGTTATCTGCAGAAGATTGTAGGGCCTTGTCCCCAAATTCTAGAGACTTGCACTGTGATTCACCTATGGGAGCCTGCCAAATGCTCTAAACAGCATCTGCATCTGCCACCTCAAGCACCATTGGATCTGTAGGGTCGTATAGCCCAAGCGGCAGAGCAGTTTGCACAGCAGCCTGGACCTGTTGCAGAGCCTTCTCCTGTTCTGGACCCCACTCAAAACAGGTAGCCTATGGGTCACTTGATAAATGGACCAGAGTAACACAACCAAATAAGGAATGTGTTGCCTCCAAAATCCAAATAGGCTCGTTAGGCTTTGTGCCTCTTTCTTGATTGTAGGAGAGGCCAAATGCAGCAACTTATCCTTCACCTTACAAGGAATATCTTGATAGGCCCCACACCACTGTACCCTTAGAAATTTTACTGAGGTAGAAATTTCCTTAATTTTAGTTGGAATCATTCCCCATACCCTAGCATGCAAATATCTCACCAATCGGTTTAGTGTGTTTGCTACTTCTTGCTCACTGGATCCAATCAGCATAATGTCATCAATGTAATGGACCAGCAAGATATCTTGCAGAAGCAAAAAGCGATCAAGTTCTCTTTGAATAAGATTATGACACAAAGCCAGAGAGTTGATATGCTCCCGAGGTAGGACAATAAAAGTATATTGCTGGCCTTTTTAGTTGAAGGCAAGTTGCTTCTGGTGGGCCTGATGGACAGAAATGGAGAAAAGGGTGTTTGTCAAGTCAATGGCTCTATACCAGGTCCCAAGATATGTGTTAATTTGCTCAAGCAATGAAACCACATCTGGTACAGCAGCTGCAATTGGAGTCACCACTTGGTTAAGCTTATGATAATCAACTGTCATTCTCCAAGATCCATCTGTCTTCTGCACAGGCCAAATGGGAGAATTGATTGGGGATGTGGTGGGAATCATCACCCCTGCTTCTTCCAAGTCCTTGATGGTGGCACTCATCTTTGCAATCCCTCCAGGGATATGATAGTGTTTTTGATTTACTATTTTCCTATATAGAGGCAGCTCTGGTGACTTTCACTTGGTTTTTCCCTTGGTAATAGCCATCACCCTACCAGTAAGGGAGCCAATGTGGAGGTTCTACCAGCTGCTAAGTATGTCTATGCCACTTATGTATGTCTATCCCCAATTATGCACTGGGAAAATGATCACAGGATGGGTTCAGCGACCCACGGGACCCACTGTTAGTCAGACCTGAGCTAAAACTCCATTAATTAACTGACTTCTATAAGCTCCTACTTTAACTGGAGTACCACAATAACATTTTGAGTCTCCTGGAATCAATGACAGCTCAGAGCCAGTGTCCAGTAGTCCCCAAAATGTCTGATAATTTTTCTTTTCCCAGTGCGCAGTTAGCCTGGTAAAAGGCTAGAGGTGTCCTTGGGGAAAGATGGGAGAGTCACTGCAAAAATTTTTGGTTATGTAGTGGGGTCCTTTCTTGAGGGGATCCAGCCTTCCATTTATTCAAGGGGTTCTGGATCCATAAACTAGCTCAAATCTGGAAATTGATTGAGGGCCTGTGATTCTCTGTTTTGATAATTCAAATTGGTCTTGTGTCCATTCTATCTAGAAGTTTCCTGTTTGTATAATTTAAGAATGCAGTAGGCTTCCTATTAATTTCACTTCTAGAAACACTGTAATTCATTAGCCCATGCCAGAGCACTACACGAGTCAGACAATTCTGATTTCCACATTGCCTCTCCTGTCCATTGTGGTAGCAATGCCCACTTTGCCTTCAATGGTTGAGTACTGCCACTTGGCTCCTGCCACCTTAGGACCCAATTATTTCCATTGTTAGGTCTGACATACAGAAAGGAAAAATTACATGGCTCTTCGAAGATGCACGTGCTGCCCTCACAAATCTATTTCACAAGGCATTGGTCCAGAGTATATCTTCTGTACCCTCCTGGCTGGGATGAGTAGGTCTAAAGTGACTAATCCACTCCACCATCTCAATCTCCCTAAGCCTTTGGATCCCTTCCTCTGCATTAAACAAAGGGAGATTAGGCATTTCAAGCTTGCTCACAGTGGGCTATCTTTTAATCCATACTTCAGCTAACCAAGCAAATAAACTATTAGAACTTTTTTTTTTTAACTCCCCGAGCTGCAACATTAAAAGCAAAGTCCCTATTTAGTGGGCCCAAATAATACATTCAGCCTGATCCAACTCTGTTCCTTCCCTCATTATTGCATATCCTTACTGTCAATTCCCATGCCTGTTCTCCAGATTTCTGTTTACATAAGTAAGAGAACTCAAACACTTATTTTCTAGTGTAGTTCACCTCCTCATGGATCACACTCTCTACCTCACCTCCAAGGACCCACCGGGACATTAGTCTAGTTATAGGTCTAAAAGGAAACAGGGGTGTTGGGAATGGCTGCTGAGAAGAATCAACATTATTTTCCCTGGCAGCTACTTCAGGGGAGGCCATCACTATTGCTTCAGTCAGTGGAGGGTTTATCTCCTCAGACAAAGGTGGAAAGGCTGACGGCAGCATGGATCAGGCAGGGGATGTTGCCACTACTGAGGATGAGGCAGTTGTTCCTTCTGGCAAAAAAGTTTCATCAGCGGTTACAAACTCAATGTTCCCAGCTTCATCATGGTCCTCCCACATGTCCCCATTCCAAGTTGCAGGGTCCCATTCTTTTCCAATCAATGCTATCATTTTAACAATAGACACCGGGTGAGACTGTGCATACACCTTTTGTTGCAGGTCAGCCACTGGCATGATAAAAGCTTGTGTCTGTTTTTCCAAAATTACAGTTTTTCTGTACAGAAGAAAAGACTCACTCTCCACATATGGTCAAAGGTATTATATATAGTGTCACTAAACTTGCCTCTCATGAGTGCTGAGTCAGGAGTGTCAAATGCATTTATTTTGCATAACTCTCTAAACAGTTCACGCCAATGACTATCAGCCTTTTTCATACTATTTGAAGTAGCTTCCTTAGCATTTTTGGGTTTAATCATATTAACCAGCCAACTCCAGAAACCCCCAAACCAATGAAAGAACTCCATCCTTAATATTCTGTTTTTCTAGAACAACTCCTGGTACCAAAATCTATATTAGTTAGGGTTCCCTTAGAGGGATAGAACTAATAGGATATGTATATATACAAAGGGGAATTTATTAAGTATTAACTTACATAATCACAAGTTCTCACAATAGGCTGTCTGCAAGCTGAGGAGCAAGAAGAGCCAGCCTGAGTCCAAAAACCAAAGAATTTGGAGTCCAATGTTCAAGGGCAGGAAGCATCCAGCATGGGAGAAAAATGTAAGCTAGGAGGCTAGGCCCGTCTCTCCTTTTCACGTTTTACTGCCTGCTTTATATCCACTGGCAGCTGATTACATTGTGACCACCAGATTAAGAGTGGCTCTGCCTTCCACAGTCCACTGACTCAAATGTTATTCTATTTTAGCAACACCCTCACGGACGCACCCAGGATCAATACTTTGTATCCTTCAATCTAATCAAGTTGACATTCTGTATTAACCATCGCAAGGGTATTGCTTCTGTCCAGAGTGTTCATAATTTTAGAAACAATTTTCTGCTTATAATTTATTTTTATCATATTATAAAATTGGTTAAATTCTTTAAAATTTGTCTTGATAAATCCACAGTTTTGCCTTTAAGATATGCAATTAATACTCCTAGTAATTCCATCAATTCTATCTCCCGTAGGAAAGGTTCATAAAAGTTTCAAGGGTAAACCACAAGAAAGATGAATAAGACCAGGAGATTGTGGGTCACTTCGGAAAGGCTACACAGACTAAATTAGGTAAGGTCATCAGATGCAGAGGTTTTAAGAGGGTACTTCCTAGACTTTTGTATTTAATGAACCAATGCTAACTTCGAAAAATAATTAGGAATGAACACATTCCTAAGGTGTTTTGGTGGTGGTGGTATTTTCCAAGTAAGGCTATTAAAACAACACGTGCACACACACACACATGCACACACAGACACACACACACACACGCACAACAAAAATACTTTGCATTGGCTGGGTCAATGCTCTTCAATGTCCCTCTAAAAACTCTCCAAGGTAAGTATAAGTATGTTCTTGTAAGGCAAATCGCTCATTTCCAACCATTCATTGTCCCACACTCCTCTTAGATAAAATTTTTGGAAACATAACTAACCATATTTTATTGCATATCTTAATAAAAGAAACAGTATTTTGTAATAATATAGGAAGGACACAGTCTTAGGACATCTTTCCTGCAGTCTGAAACCAATGTGTTCAAATATAAATTCTGCTTCTATATTAAAAAATCTTATTTTATCCCTAAATGCAACTCGTTGGCTAGAAACCCAAGGACTATTTTGTGTAGTTATTCAGGGTACTTTCTTCTTCCTCACTGTCAATATTTAAATGGACACTCGGTTCAGCTAGTTCTATTTCACGGTACCTCTTAAATCTGTTTGTTTCAGTACCTTTCTTAAGGTTCTCATTTCTTTCTGTCATGGACTATATTAGAATGGGCAGATAAAATACAGGATGCTGAATTAAATTTAATTTCAGATAAACAATGAGCCATTTGAGTATATCTCAAGTATTACATGGAACATATTTACACTAAAGAAATACTTGTTTAACTGAAACTTTTAAGTGGGCATACTGTATTTTTAGTTGCTCCATTTGGCAACTCTTGACTAAGTGCAAAAGAGTCTTTGTCTCTAGGCAGTATCCTCTTCAGTCCCCCTTTAACACTGAGCCCCATGATTAACTTCTTAAAAAGTGTATTGGATTATAGAAATGTCTTATGGAAAAAGAATCTCTTTTGCATCTTTATTTCCTGTAATAGTTCTTTGAAATTCTGTGGCTTGTCTTCTATGGTCATTCACATTATGTTTTAATGTATCTTTGGAATCACATCATCTACCATAGGTCCCCAGGCCACATGTATGTTATACCATAGTGGACTTCTTGTTATTGTGTGAACTCATGCATGATTTGAATATGTAATTTCTTTTGTGTGAAACACCCATTTTCTGTTTCATTACCTGGAAATCTCTTATATGATTTCAGGCAAAATTCTAATAATAATATTTTTCAATATGAATTTATTAATTCCTTTGACTTGCAGTATTTTTAAATTCCAACATTCGCAGGTAGTTGTTTCAGCAACCATTTCTGTTGCATTTTGTTATGCTAATTGCCACACTGTACTTTGGTGATCTATTTGCATAGTTGTTTCTCTGTCACTTGACCATGATCTACCACAAATAAGTGAGGACAGTGTATTATTCATCTCTGCATGTCTAATATTTAGCTGAGTGCCCTACATTCAGTAGATGTTCAAAAAAATGCTTGATGAACCTTAAAATACTTCATATCACTGATGTTTTTGACATATCTGTGAAGTTTGGTTAGTAGTAAAAAAAACACTTTTAGAATTATTTTTGTTTACCTTTCCCTCTTATTTCTAGGTTGTGTGTATAAATTCATCTTTAAATTTTGGTTTCATGTACCAAGATTTGCCCCTTCTAACAACTATTATAAGCCACAATTCCCAAGTGTGTTCAATAATTAATTTTGCATATGCAATGATAAGCAGAAATCCATGGAAATACCTAATTAAAAGCAAAGCCCTTTTCTGAAGGTTCTTTGTGATTCATTTCCCTCCATGGGCTTCTGCCTGAAATTTAGTTAAATACAATAAACTCATGTAATTCAAAAGAACAAAATGTGGTGAATCTCACGAGGCCTAGGGAATTTGCTAGCAAGGTTCTGACACTTTTGCTGGCACTTCTTCAGAAGTAAAAATGTTTGGTTGGTTGTTAAGACCTATTTCTCCTCTTCGGATAATATTGAAAAGAAAAATCTAGGAGTTAGCCACAGGAGCAATAATGCATGCCAGTTCAAACAGACCATATCTGAGTATGTCTTTTTTTTTTCTATTGTCTGCTAAGACTGCTTACAGTACATCAAGGAGAATCCTAGAGAAACAAATGCACAACACACTCAGACAAGGACATGTACTGCAGAACAATCAGGCAGCAACATATTTGGTAAAATTCTGGGCAGATTTGAAAGTTTTAAGGCAAAGAGATAGACCTGGAAGAACAACATAGAGCCAAGTCCTCTGGTGAAGATCCAGAAAAATAAAACAACCTACTTGGTTGTTAATGGCTGTGAGAGAAGAAACAATAATTTAGAAAGTGAACTGCCCCATAGATTGACCATTTCCATTAACATCCTCTACATTTAATAATTTATATTTGTATCCATGTGTAACTTCTATTCACTGAAAGTATCTGTTATACTTGTATATTTTTATTACTATTAAATGTAGGACAGAAAGCTGTCACAGCCCTGCTTGTTTAAGGCAATTCAAAACCTGTGGTCAAGTGTAGACAGAAGAAAGGGCTAACATAAAATGATATTCTATAAATCTAATCACCCATGGCATTGAAGGAAGAGTGGACTGACATAGATGTTATCTTTCTGCTGCATATTTTTATTGGGTATTGAGTCAGCTGTGTTCAATGTCTCAATTTACCAGACTTCTCAGTGGGATCAAGAACATTAGATTATTAACCTTTTTCTCCTTATTGATTTAGCATTCTACACACTTCGAAGAATTTATGTAAATGTTCTCCAAGAGGTCTTCTATCTTGCAATAGACATGGAGGTCAATGATATAAAATCTCCAAGATATCTTAAAAAATACATATGTTAATAGCAAGGAGTCATAAAGAACAGGCATTTTATGTAGGCCGTAAATCAGAATAAAAAAAGAATATACACATGAAATAGACCTAGGGACTTTACCGAATGATCTGCAAGGTTCAAGGTGGCCATAAAGTCTGAAAACACAGATTGATATAATTTTATTTGTTTAACCAATAGAATCTGCTTGATTACCTCTTCTGGTGTATATCAATATCACAATTCTTTAGTGAAAAGAAAAGAGACAACTTATACAAGGCAACATATCATGAATATATGTGCTGAGACTGATGGAAATAGACTGATCCACAGTGTCCATTGCAACTTTGCACAAAAGAGTGACCTGGATATTTTTAATAAAGTATACCACATTGAATGTACAACTTATTTTGGTGTCATTTCACCTATAATGTAATATCAATAAAATATTCATATATGTTATCTGTTTCCAGATATTATGGTGACTGTGTATATCCAAGTATGTGTGTTTATTACAAAAAAATCAAAACGGGGATCAAGAAGCAAAAGATTTTTTCCCAAGACTACTAGATTTGTCTCCCCTGTAGCTTCAATATATTATATTCTAGTACTTCCTTCTAGTATAATTTGTTTCCATAAAGAGGTTTGCAGCACACTCTTTGCCATATGTTGTCTAAAATTGTATTATAATATTTCTCTTCAATTTATTATTTTTTCTCACTACGTAAAAGTTTTAAAAATAGAAGAGTCAACATTGTAATGTGTAACAGAGATACATTTTATCAGGGCAAAGGCCAAAATTTTAGTAAATTGTCTTTTTTAACACATATTTCCCCTCTCTGTGTCTCTGTCTCTACACACATACATTCACACTCACACACAAACACACACACACACAAACGCAGTCTTCCATATCATACAGCTAACCTATCCAAATCTTTCCAAATCTTATTTACTTATCAATTATATTTGTACATTAATAAAATATTCATGAATGCAATAATATAAGAAATATGCCTTTCAAACACTACACATACAATACATTGGGCTCCTACTCCCTGGTTGAATATGACTTATAAGTAAAGGAGGAAAATATTACTAGGAATAAAGAACTGACTTCAATTATATAATTTGATCTTGAACCATGCTTGACAAATTGTCTCCCTCTGTTGAGTAGTAAGAGGATACTTAAATCCCCAAAGCATTTGTCCTCACTTTGATACAGCATGACACATATGCTTCGGTATGACTGGGTAAAATATTGGAACTTATGCTCAGTAAACCTTTTAATCATACTTGCATAAGATGCTGATCTAAAATACATTTGTGAAATCTCAGAAACTCTAGTAGCTGCAAAGAACATTGGCAGAACTTTTGCCTTTTAGAAGCTTCTACACTTATTAAATACAAATGCTATCAAACATCTATGCCAAATTATCTGAAAAATTACATTTTATCTGAAACATACATTAAATTATATTTAAATTACATTTAAATTCAGATAATTTACGCCTATGTGAAATGTAAGCTTGTTTCACTTTTCTAATGTCCATGCTAAAATTCCTACTGATATATCAAATACATTTCAATTTTATATTTCTGAGAAAATGTAAGGGTATGTAAATATCTTTAACCACTGTTATACAACTATAAAAATAACCGCAAGATAAAATTATAAAAATAACTTCAAGATCAGCATGACTGATCCGAAATTTTGAACAAGTGATGACCTGGTAGAATTTCTGTTTGTTGAAATTTGACTAATTCAAGACTATACTAAATCAACCTTATAATGGTCAATTTACTTGGCCTTCATTAATTGACAATTGTGTCGCTATTTTAATATGAATATGCATCAAAACACACTTGCATATGATAAGCCAAACTCTTCAGGGATATGATCTTTGGAACTGTTTTGAACCATCATTAAACCTAAATCTATACCAGACTATTATCCTATCTAAGATAGTAAGGGTGAATATGTGATTAAGATAGAATAAATAAATTATTTTTATCTGGAGAAACACCAAAACAATTTGCCCAAGCTCTGAAAAAGTATTTCTCTTGGACAGAGTCCCCATATAAAATACACAAAAATTGAGGCTTCCAAGTTACTAAACCCTGCCTCATCAACAATAGCAAATTATAGCAATTAAGTATAGCAGTAATTATAGCTTTTGATGTAGTTTCTTTTTTTTTCCCCCCATTTATTTATTTTATTGCATTTTAGGTTTTGGGGTACATGTGAAGAACATGCCAAATTGTTGCATAGGTACACACGTGGCAGTGTGATTTGCTGCCTTCCTCCCCATCACCTTCATCTGGCATTTCTCCCCTTGCTATCTCTCCCCAGCTCCCCACCCCCCACCATCCCTCCCCTATTTCACCCCAACTGACCCCAGTGTGTAGTGCTCCCCTCTTTGATGTAGTTTCTAAGCTCTGGTTACATAGTTGCCCAGGGATTGACTGAGCCTATTTCTAGTCAATGCTTTACATTTTTACTGTGACATAAGAGGAGTAACTGTACTCCTTCTGAAAAGATTATCTATGAGTTAGAAGTCTTCAATTATTAATTCATTATAAAAAAGAAAACCTTACAGCCTTCATTTTTCCAATTTTATCTGATATATCTTGTATTTGAATCAATTAGAAGACATCCAACTGCTAATTCTTTTGGTTATTTTCTACTTTTTAATGTCAGGTATAATTGCATATTAAAATGCCAAAACCCATCGTTGGTAAGGTTTAGACAAAAATAAAAATTTAACAAAAGGATTAAGAATCTCTGTTATGGGCAATGCAATTTTTCCAATCAAAACAAAGTCTGTAAACAAGTATCAGTAGGGAAATAATCATAACTAGCAGATGTATGAAGAGATTCAACCTCTAGTCCTTAAATTATAGCTGCTTCCAGATTAAAGCAACACTCTTGATGGTGCAATGTGCTTTATATCCTCTGGCAACATCCTTTTTTATTGCACCAGAAACCAATGTTGAATTTCCTGAATAATTACATAAATAAACCATGCACTTCACTTATTTGTGTGCCCATATTTAATAATATATTGTGCATGTAACTTTCAGGAATATGATTTATAGCATTTTATATTACCACAGAGGGGTGTTTACTTGAAATATGTACTTGAAAAATATCATATAAAATGATGTTATTTGATATATATTCAGAAATAATCTGATTTTTCAAGAAAATGCAAGCTGAAAAACCTAGCTGCAATTAAATCATTCTAAAGGTGTTCTTAATTGAATTCTCAAGTTGAAATGATGTAACAGACTAATGAACATAAACATATAAATTATATTTATTTTATCCTATATTAAGATGCTAAGGATTAAAACAGTTCTGTGGGTTGACTGGTACTACCTTCAAAAGGGTATAAAGCAAATCCATATCCTGAAAGCCTAAAACTTTTAGCATATGTGAATGAATTTTTAAAGCAAATTTTGAAGGCCAGCAACCATAAATTTAACTTTATGCTTCCTTTTTGACTATTTTAGTCTGATCTAACTTAAAAATAAAGGACTTCTTAAAGTTAAAAAATATAGTCACATTTTCATGGCTACTCCCTAAGTATACATATGACAACATTAGACAGAAAGAAATCTTTCTAGACTACCATGGATTAATTTAGAAAGGTACTACTTCCTGGATCTAAACATATTTTAGGCCTGGCATAGTGGCTTACACCTATAATACAGCACTTTAGGAAGCCAAGGCGGGAGGATCACTTGAGCCCAAAAGTTCAAGACCAGCACTAGGCAACATGGCAAAACCCCATCTCTACATACATACATACATAAATACACACATACATACATACATAGCTGAGCATGGTAGAAAACACTCGTAGTTTCAGCTATTCTTGAAGCTGAGGTGGGAAGATTGCTTGAACCTGGGAGGTTGAGGCTGTGGTGAACCATGACTGTGTCACTGTACTCCAGCCTGGGCAACAAAGCAAGACCCTGTCTCTTAAAAATGATAAAACATATTTCAACCTTCTTCTTAGTATATTCACTAGAGAAGAAATTCAGTGTGATGTAGAAACACCTCAGATCCTATGCATCAGATTAAAGAATTGAAATACTATAGAATGGTTTATTTAATGATTTAACCTTAGACAACTAGTAGCCATGTTAACTCACTTCAATATCACTTCTTTCTACTCTTATTTACCCCACTGACACATTTCCTTGGCACTTTCTCTGTGTCCCTTGCCGTCCTCCATTTCATTACTGAAAATCTCATTAAAT
>NW_016108073.1:410467-437575 GCF_001604975.1 Cebus imitator | reverse complement strand
TATATACTAGAACAAACAGGAGAAACAGGCCGTCTCTTTCTTTCCCCTGCTATGTCCAGACCAAAGCTCTGGACACTTCAGTCTCTTAAAATATGATTATTGCCCTCCTGTACTACTGAAAGTCCTTCCTGAAATGAGAGAGATGTTGGAATTTAATGGCTGCATCCTGGCTCATATTCTTTTGATCTCTTTACAGTACTTAGTATTATTAACTTCTATGCCCTTTGGCTTTTTTTTTTTTTTTTTTTCTAGACAGAGTCTTGCTCTGACACCCAGGCTGGAGTGCAGTGGCACGATCGTGGCTCACTGCAACCTTTGCCTCCCGGTTTCAAGCAATTCTCCTGCCTCAGCCTCCCAAGTAACTGGGATTACAGGTGTGCGCCACCACACCTGGCTTATTTTTATATTTTTAGTAGAGATGGGTTTCACAATGTTGGCCAGGCTGGTCTTGATCTTTTGACATCATGATCCGCCCACCTCAGCCTCCCAAAGTGCTGGGATTACAGGCAGGAGCCACCACGCCCAACTCCTTTCGCTATTTTTATACTTTAGTGCATCCATTCGGTTTTCTTTGCCCTTATTTGACTCCTTCTTTGTCTCAGTGATAGATTCCTCCATACTTTCTCTTACTTAAAATATTGTGATCTCCAAGATGCAGCTCTTCTTCTCTTATTTTTTAATGGGTTCACTCGGTTCCAAATTTATCACACTTATAAATGATAAATGTACTCTAGATCTTTATTTCAAACTACCAACTTCATCTTTTATGTGGATGTTTCAGTGAAACTAAAACTTAACCCAGTTCAACCTAAGCTAAACTATTGAACCTCTGTTTTGCGTCTTACTTCTGACATACATTTTTCAATTCATGGCTTTTCCACTCTCCCAGGAATTATGGTTCACTATTAGTAGCCCAACAAACCTTTCTTTGGAAGTTACCTGAGAGAAGAAAGATAATAATAACATGAAGAAAAACATAAATAGCCCCCACCATTAAAAAAAGATAAAATTATGAGAACACATGGACACAGGGAGTGGAACATCACATACTGGGGCCTCTCCTGGGGTAGGGGCCAAGGAGAGGGAGAGCATTAGCACAAATACCTAAGCATGCGGGGCTTAAAACCTAGATGATAGGTTGATAGCTGCAGCAAACCACCATGGCACATGTATGCCTATGTAACAAACCTGCACATTCTGCATCATGTATCCCAGAACTTAAAGTAAATTTTTTAAAAGCATGTAAAAAACATTACAAATTACCACAAAATAGCTTATTTTGCCTTTCATTATCAAAGCTACCAAATTTTTTTGTAATTATTTGTTGAGAAAACATTCCCTCTCACCTTACCTTCAGCCCTTGAAGGCAGTGACCATATCTTAATTCTTTTTGTAATCCAATACCCAAGTCTTCAGTTTTCTCATCTATTACGTGCAAACTATATCTACTCCTGCTGTATAACCACAGATTCCTGAAAACAACCTATATAAGTGATGGAAAGTATCTTTGAAAACTATAGTGAATTTCATATTAAAAAAATCATATCTGAATAAATTTATTAACTTATATTTTTGAATACCTATTATGTTCAAGGAGGTTATAAGTTAATTAGGCCAGGGAGGTAGAACATTATGACAGTCAACAGTGCAGTTTCTATAGCCAGAATACCTTATTTCAAATCCCATTTCTATTTCTTAGCAGCTGTGTTATATTGAGCAAGTTACTCCACTTCTCTCTGCTTTAGTTTTTGCATTTATTAAATGAAACTAGTAAAATTGACTGTCTCATCGGATCATTATGAGTATTCAATAAGTCAATACATATATTAATAATTGTTATTATCAGCTGGGTTTCTGTATTCCTCATTCTCAAAACTCAATTCTGACCTGAAAGCAACATATCCACCAAATTTAAGGCTCTTTCACATTTCTCAATCAAGGTGTGTTCTACTTCTAAAAAAGAGATTCATTTTAAACATCATGTCTTTATTGAAGCAAAAAGACAAATCTGTTTATTTCAGTTTTATTCAAAGAAGGCATATACTGAAAGTGGCCATCTAACTACAAGAGACCATCAATTGTTAATGCACAGTGAATGACTAGTTCATAGCAACTAAACTGAACGTAAGAAGAAGTTATGCCCTACAAACCATAAATTCTCATTAGGTGTGTTTTATTTGACCCTATATATTGTGGCTTACTTTTCAACTGATTCTGGCATAACATTATGAGACAAGGAAAAATGTTTTACCCCAAAATACATTTCCTTGCCATACATTGAAATTGCCCTGCAGAGTCTCTTGTGGGAAAAATCCACATTCTGTAGAGAATCTCTTCCCCCTTTGTTTTCCTTCCTTCCTTCCCAGATCCAGGAGATAATCAAGAGCCAGGTACCCTTGTAAGTCCAATAGGAAACATTTTACAACTTGCTCCCTCTGAAATCTGCTGTCTGAGAGCTTTCTCTGCACATTAAAACTTGGTCTTCACAATCCTTTACCTTAACCTGACCATTCCTTTCCAGTGATCTCAGGTCTTCAAATAAACTCAACCAATTATCAACCAGAAAATGTTTAAATTTACCTATAGCCTGGAAGCCCCAGCTTTGAGTTGTCCCACCTTTCTTAACCTCCTGGTTTCAAGCAATTCTCCTGCCTCAGCCTCTCAAGTAGCTGGGATTACAGGTGTGTGCCACCACACCAGGCTTATTTTTGTATTTTTTCATAGAGATGGGGTTTCACAATGTTGGCCAAGCTGGTCTCCATCTCTCAAGAGATCGAGTCCTTCTCAAGAGATTGAGTCCTTCTCAAGAAGCAAACCAATGTATTTCTTAAATGTATTTGATTGATGTCTCATGCCTTCCTAAAATATGTAAAACCAAGCTGTACCCCAACCACCTTGGGTACATGATCTCAGAATCTGCTAAGGACTGTGTCATGGGCCTGGTCACTCATATTTGGCTCAGAATAAATCTCTTCAAATATTTTACAGAATTTGACTCTTTTCCTCAATACTCCACATTTTTAAATGGCAATGCATTGTAGCCTGTAAGTATGCAAACAATACCCTATTTACGCTGTTATCGAAAACATAGACATCCAGTAAATGAGGTTGGATTTATTTGAATGCAGCTGTTATGCAGTTTATGGCAGCTTTAATCCTTTCTTTTATAAAGACTCTAATAGTTTTTGCCTATTTTTTCTCATCCATTCCCTCCTACCTCCACTCAAGGCTACAGGTCATGATAACATTGGAAAGACAAAGTTAAACTATGATGGCTCAGGGTATGGGGAGAGAGATGGCTATAATGATATTCTTTTCATATTTTATGTCAAATGTTTCCTGTGTCCAACGAAAAAAATATACGGTTTAATTTTAATTTAAAATTTAGCACCTGTTTTCAAATGACTTCACCTGTCTTCAAATGACTTTTCTCAGCAAAACACAAGAAAACACAAAATTCAAACACTGCTTGCTTTCAAGTTGCTTATGAAGATTTCTTTTTCAATAAAACTAAAATAATTTCTTATCTTTTGTGAAAACTTTATTAATATTTAGGTTTAAACCTCCCAAGAAGGTTCCAACAACACTTTAGTAGCAGACACAACTGGTTTAATTACTAACCTCACTTACTTTAAATTAGGATGGCAATAATCTGCAAATGCTAATTTAAACCTGGACTTACTTCTGAGCAGGCTGCATGTAATAATGAACAAGCAGCAGATTATACTCAGAAGGGCAATATACTGTACTACAAATCACAAGTCGCATTTCCTCCTTTTTTTGAGTGCGAAATGTGATTCCAAAAAAGATGTTATTAAGCTATAACACCTTAGTCATTTCCAAGCTCTAGGCACTTAAAGTGCTGAATTTTAGATTACTTTTTTATATTCTGCCTGTGCCTAGTTTCCTTACTGTATGTAAAGTTATTAAAGCTGTCTGTTCCAATTTCTTCTCTACTTAGGAAGGGATGACAAAAAGATAAAAGGGACTACCTTTAATCTTCAAAACTAAACTCAATGCAGAAATGAAACAGTAAAATATATAAAGACAATAAGAGCACATTTCCAAAGGTGGTTTACGATCATTGAGTGGTCACTTAAAAAATATTAAACTAGAAGTATGTGACAACATAATAGTCTCTGGAGAGGTTCAATTTCCTCTCCAGAGAGTTGACGCTTTTTTTTTTTTTTTTCAGTAAGCTATATAATTGAAATTCCACTTGCCATACAATGATTTGCTTTACATGGGGTGATGGGAGGGTGAGGATATTTGTTCCATAAGCTGCCTAAGGTAGGAAAAAAACATATTAAGGCTTGAGTGTCAATTAGATTCAGCAATACGTTTTCAAAAAGTACTCTTAAAGTCCTTCTCAAAACCAAAAGGGAAATTTGTAGTATTATTTTTTTCTAATATAAAGGTTTAAAATAAAAATGGTCTCAAAGGTCTAATGGAATAACTATCTTTCTAATTGCTTGACATCCAAATAGAGGTACGGATTTTCAAGGATTTGTATTTAGTTGCTTTAACACTCTTTAGGATTATATCTATTTACTGGGTTTTTCAATGTCTGAGATTTCTAGAGCTGGAAGCATTTGAAGTCACATGGGTCTTAGATCATAAGTTCTTGTCTTATGTTGAGACTTTCATTATGCAATTGTATTTTCTCTGAAGTCTGGTCTTTCATTAATTTCTTCCTCATTTCTCTCTGAACTAAGCTCTGCCCATTTACCAAAACAAGAAAACTAGAATCAGCTTGGAAACTAAAATCTCTTCTCCCAATATCTAGTCAGTTAGAAATTCCTGTCAAAAATTACTACTCTAATTTTCTTCTTCCCCACTGTGCAAGTGTTGGCTCTTATTATTTCCACCTGAATTATCAGAAATCATCTTTAGTGGTCTTGTTGGATTTCTGTCCTCTTGTTTCAGCTATTAATCATTATAGTTATTTTAGTATAATATTATTTATGATAGTTGGCAGATTGTTTTTTGTAAAGCAGATTAGGTAGTTTAATCCTACAGCAAGAGTAAGCAAACTACAGGTTGCAAATGAAGAGTGGCATAAAATTATTAATGCTGGCCTACAACCTAAAAGACCAAATATATGTATTTTTAGAATAACATACAAAATTCTTGATGATAAACTCTTATGTACTTTCTTTGTTTGTGTTGCTATAAAAAATACTTAAGGTTGGGTAATTTATAAAGAAAAGGGGTTTATTTCTATCATAGTTCTGCAAACTGTACGAGAAGTATGTTGTCATCAACTGCTTCTAATGAGGGTCTCAGTGGTGACCAGACGTGGGGCTTGAGGAAGGGTGAGTACCATGCAAACGAAAAAATATTTTCTTCTTCTACTTCTAACCTTTTTTCTCCTTGGACCTCTTCTGAGGGTAGAGGAAAATGTGCACCACCCTACCCCAACAGATGAAGGAATGCCAGATGGATGGGTGAATGGCCACTTTCCTGCTCACCTCCCAGACAGGGCTGGGATGCATGGCTCAAGGGTGCCCAATGGCAAGTTGGCCAGCACTCCCCACCACATTTTCATGGAGCCTTCCCCTCTCTAGGTCAAGGACTCCATGAGACAGCAATTAAATTTCTCTCCCTGCTGGAGGAACCCATTTACATAAAAGTGAGAGGTTCTTTCCCTACATCTTTTTCTTTCTTCTACCCTGTCAGCAGTTAACACAGACCCCACCCCCACTTTTCCTTTTCTCCACCAGGTCGCTAGTTGACTTTTAAGTGAGAATTTTTTTCGTTTTGGAAGACTTTTGCTGGGCTGGAAATTATGGGGATCAGTGTTTATAGTCTTTGTAGAGTTTTAATTGTAAAAAAAAAGATTTATGAGATTGGTCTTAAGCTGCGGCCAATCTGGTATGCCTTGCATGACTTTCTTTATGGTCTACAGCAAACTTTGCTGCAGGCCTCCATCTTGTTTTATGTCCTTGGGAGCAAGACCTGTAAGCAAGTGACAATGTTTTGTTCTAGACTCTACCAATTTACAATGGTGTCCTGGGGTTCAATCCCGGCTTAATAAATGAGTCCTTTCCAGTTTGATAATCATGCAACCTTTGATATCTGTGGATTCACTTTCCCACCATGAACCGCCTTGGATTTTCCTTTCTCTGACTCTTTGGCAAAGTTTGAAAGCCAGAAATATTGGCCACTTGGCATGACTGAAGATGGGAAATAAGGGAGTTAAAGGAACTTTCATAAAGAGTGCTCAGCTTAATTAAAAATGGATATCCAAGTTATAGGTATATTTAAAAGACCTTTTTGTTTTTTTTTTTTTTTTCCCTTGGATTTTGTTTTGCTGGAAGTTTTTTTTCTTAATTGAGTGAATTATTTTTCTCCATTTTGCCTTGCCACTCTCCATGCACTCATGAGAGGGAGAATCCTCTGTTTTCTTCATGGAACCCCAAGAAATAAAAGTGGATAGATCCCTTTCAAAATCTGTTTTTGCTTCCCAGTCATGCCTGTTTATTAGGCCTGCCCAATGGCAGGCTGGCCAGCAGTCCCCGCCAAATGTTTTCATAGCTCTGTTTCATAAAGGGACACACCCAGAAGCCAATAATTCAAATAGGAGATTAGCAAATGAAAGATCTTATGGGAACTGCGTTTCTCCTGTCTGTCTGTCTGTATAGTTACATATGTGTCATGGGTGATAGCTATAAAAAAAAAAAAAAGCTCTAATTAATTCGCCCAAAGAAAGACAAGCACTTGGACCAAATGTTTTTTCAAGTGAAGATAAAAGCTGTGGTAACTTTTAGTTCATGTGACTTTAATCTTAAAACAGCCTTAAAAATTATCGGTAAAAATTATTGGTAAAATATTGGTAAATAAAAGCCTTAAAAATTATTGGTAAAATACAGATGCCATCAAAATATAAATAGGTGGGCTAAATTATTATGCGGGTCACGTACTAGGTTTGCTAAATGTTTTAAGGTAATGAAGAGCCTTTTTGGTTTTTGAGAACTTCTCAACTTGTCGGCTTTACAATTTGTGAGACCTGCGGACATATAGAATTAACCATGCCCTAAATTATGATAGAAGAAGTCAATCCTCGGCTGCACCTAGAACATAATTAAAACAACTTACTAAATTTTACATTAAAATTAAAACTTGCTAGGAGTTACCATTATAACAAGTAACTGAAACTATTGGAAACAGATTTACATCAAAGATGCATAAGAAAAGTAAACTTTTTTTAGTAATAGATTATAAAAAGGAATACAAATGTAAATTCTTACATAGGGTTAAAGAATTGTTTTAAATTAGGATAAAGCTAAAAGTTCAAACAAGCAGTTGAAGGATTGTAAAAATTAATCTTGTAAAAATTCCATGTGTGAATATAGAGACTAAATTCAAAATGGTATTATATGGCTTTTATGTAAATTGAGTATTAAAATAAAAGCAAAATAGATACTCTTAAGTCAGTAATATGCTCTTTGGCAAAATTTGTGAAGTGTTATAAAAGGTTTTTGCTTTTTAAAAATTTCTGACTCATCATTTTGGCAAAATAATTTATTATAATCTGGAATTCTGTTTCATAACATCAAGTGTTTTAAATCTCTAACACTTAACAGGCTTCCCAACATTAAACTTTAGTTTCAAAATTGTCCTTCCTCATGCCTGCCTTTTGAATTATTCAGAATGCCTCTGAAGTATCCAAAAAACAAGATAAACAGGATCACCTGACATATTTAGGTATATGAGATTGACAAAATGGTGTTGAATCTACTTTAGGTTATATTTTGGTGAATAATACTAATATAGGTTCCAAAATTGCATGAGATTTCTAAAATTCTGATGTATGAGTATATGCTATAAATCATAAGGTTGTTAAATTTTTGTAAACCATGGAGATAACCAAACTTATCAATTGTGTTTCTCACTGTAACTACCCTGGGCATTTTGTTATTCACAGGCAATTGTTATCTTGTTTTAATCCTTTTCACAAGATGATTTACAATAAGCTATAGAGCTTTGACAACTGCTCCCAAATTTAGGTTTCTGATAACTTGAATATTGTAACATTGGAATAAAGGAAACAGGTACAGGAGTCATGAAGAGTCAAAATATTCACAAATATCAAACAAAGCAAGAGTTAACTAAATGGGCTGAACTCGTAGGAAACTGAAACAATCTTTTTTACTTTTGGTTGGAATATTGCTGGTCCTTGTTTTGTTTTTAAACCTCCACATCTTACTCCTTTCAAGAAAATAGAAAAATCTGAAATAATCTGAACTAAAGAATTTTAGAGATTTATGTATCATTATCATGATCATCTCCAAACCCAGAGAAGAAAATGTATTACAAAAGAAGAGAAAACAAGACTCTATTAAATATTAATGACTTAGCATATTTAAAATAAGATTCTAGTTTACAAAAAATGTATATACATATACATATTACAACAATTTTAGATTATTCTGTTAGATTTTGACAATGTAGCTGTATCAGTCCATTCTTGCACTACTATAAAGAACTGCCTGAGACTGGGTAGTTCATAAAGAAAATAAGTGTGATCGGATCATGGTTTTGCAGCCTATACAGGCTTATGCTTCTGGGGAAGCCTCAGGAAACTTACAATCATGGTGGAAGGTGAAGGGGAAACACACATGGTCTTCATATCACCAAAGCAGGAGGAAGAGAGGGAGTGAAGGAGGTCCTACATACTTTTAAATAAGCAGGTCTCAGGAGAGCTCTATCACAAGACAGCACTAGGGGGATGGTACTAAACCACCACCATAATTTAATCACCTCCCAACAGGTCTCTTCTCCAACACTAGGGACTACAACTCAGCATGAGATTTGGGTAGGCACACAAAAATAAACCCTATCATTTTACTCCTGACCTCTCCCAAATCTTATGTCCTTCTCATATTGCAAAATACAATGATCTCTTCTCAACAGTTTCCTAAACTCTTAACTAATTCCAGCATTAACTCAGAAGTCCAAGTCCAAATCTCATTTGAGATAAGGCAAGTCCCTTCTGCCTATAAGCCTGTAAAATAAAAAGTTATTAACTTTTAATTTTATTAGGCCTATAAAATAAAAAAGTTAAATAAAAATAACAAGTTAGCTTCTTTAAAAATAAAATAAAGGTACAGGCATTGGGTAAATGTTCTCATCCCAAAAGGAAGAAATTGGATAAAACAAAGGAGCTACAGACCTCATGCAAGTCCAAAACACAGCAGGAAAGTAATTAAATCTTAAAGATCCAAAGTCATTTTCTTTAACTCTATTTCTCAAATACAGGCCACAGTGATGCAAGGAGTGGGTTCCCAAGGCCTTAGGCAGCTCTACCCCTGTGGCTCTGCAGGGCTTAACTCCAATGACTGTTCTCAAGGGCTGTCATTGAGTGTCTGTGGCTTTTCCAGGCACATGTTGCAAGCTGTTGGTGGGCGTACCATTCTGGGAACTTGAGGATGGTGACCCTCTTCTCACAGCTCCACTAGTCAGTGCCCCACTGGGGACTCTGTTTGGAGGCTCCAATTCCACATGTCTCTGCACTGCCCCAGTGGAGGTTCTCCATGAGAGCTCTTACCATGCAGCAGACTTCTGCCTGAACATGCAGGCATTTCCATACATTACTTGAAATATAGGCAGAGGCTCCCAAGACTCAACTCTTGCCCTCTGCACACCCACAGGCTTAACACCATGTGGAAGTTTCCAAGATTTACAGCTTGCCCCCTCTGGAACAGTGGACTGAAATGTATCATGGCTAGAGCTGGAGTGGCTGGAATGCAGATGCAGTATCCCAAGGTTGCACAGAGAAGTGGGGCTCTGAGCCCGGCCCACAAAACCATTCTTTCCTCTTATGCCTCTAGGCCTGTGATGGGAAGGTCTGCTGCAAAGGTCTCTGAAATGACTTCTGTGCATTTTCCTCATTGTATTGGCTATTAACATTCAACTCCTTTTAATTATGCAAGTTTCTGCAGTCAGCTTGAATTTCTCCCAAGAAAATGGGTTTTTATTTTCTACTGCATAGACAAGCTGCACATTTCCTAAACTTTTATGCTCTGCTTCCCTTTTAAATATAAGTTCCAGTTTCAGATACTCTTTGATCATCCATATGCTCATACATTGTTAGAAGCTGCCAGGTCATGTCTTGAAAGCTGTGCTGCTTATAAATTTCTTCTGCCAGATACCTGAAATCAACTCTCTTAAGTTCAAAGTTCCACAGATCCCTATAGCAGGGGCACAATGCTGCCAGTCAATTTGCTAAAGCATAGCAAGAGTGAACTTTGCTCCAGTTTGCAATAAGTTCCTCATCTCCATCTGAGACCTCTTCTCCCTGGACTTCACTGTCAATATCACTATCAACATTTTGGTCACAACTATTCAACAAGTCTCTAGGCATTCTACATTTTTGTCATCTTCCTCTTGTTTTCAGAGCCAGCCAAACTGTTCCAACTTCTGCCAGTTACCCAGTTCCAAAGTCACTTTCACATTTTCAGTTATCTTTATAGCAATATCCCACTCTTGGTACCAATTTTCTGTATTAGTTCATTCTCACATCATTATAAATAACTACTTCAGATGGGTAATTGATAAAGTGAAGAGGTTAAATGGGCACATGGTTCTGGAGGCTGTTCAAGTTTCTGCTTCAGCGGAGGCCTAAGGAAACTTACAATCATGGCAGAAGGTGGAGAATCAGGCACATATTACATGGCCAAAGCAGGAGCAAGAGAGAGGAGGGAGGTGCTACACACTTTTTAAACAACCAGATCTCAGGAGCACTCACTGTCATGATGACAGCACTAAGGGTCATGGTGTTACATCATGAGAAACTGCCCCCATGATCCAATCACCTTCTACAAGGCTCCTCCTCCAACATTGGGGATTACAATTTGCCCAGAGATTTGGACAGGAAACAAAGCCAAACCATATCAGTAGCTCTGGATATTTTACAAATTTTTTAACAAGATGCACTGTGTTAACATAGTTAAATTTTGCAGATGACATCTCCATGCCTGACTACAAATAATTCATTTAAAAAACACAAAACATCATAAATCCACAATGTACCATTACTGTGTCAGATAAGGGAAAACAGAAACAATAGGCTTGGTTTCTGCCTAGGACACAGAACCAGTTCTTTGGACTGTTGGGAAGCATGAGTAAACTTCTATTTCCCATACTTTGGGGCAATTTTATTGTTCTGTAATTATTGAGTGTGGTCAAATGTTACAGTTCTTGCTAAAGTTTTATCAACAATTAGAGAATACATTTATTTCAATATTAAAATGTAAAAAAAATTAAAATGTGATAAACATATTAAAAAGCAATTTCACATTTAGGCAGTTTGTCAAACACCCTTTAAGTCTAAGCTAATGCTACCCTTCAGTCTAGTTGTGATTTCAAAAAGCACAAATAACACAAAATGTGACTATATTTTATGTGCAGACTAAGAGCAATGTTAGAAAAAAATAAGAAATTAAGAATTTCTAAATTCATATGTAATACTTAAGCAGCATTAAATTCCCAATTCTCCTAATATTTACATATAAAAAGAACAATATACATGAACTATTTTTAACATGTTACAGATACAGGCAGGGCACAGTAGGTTACACCTGTTATTCCAGCACTTTGGGAGGCCAAGGTGGGCAGATCACGAGGTAGGCAGTACAAGACCAGCCTGGCCAATATGGTGAAAACCCGTCCCTACTAAAAATACAAAGATTAGCTGGGCATGGTGGTGGGTGCCTGTAATCCCAGCTACTCAGGAGGCTGAGGCAGAGAATTGCTTCAACCCCAGAGGCAGAGGTTGCAATGAGCTGAGATCACACCACTGTACTCCAGCCTGGGCAACAGAGCAAAATTCCATCTTAAAAAAAAAATTACTGATACAATCACACCTTCTTCATTGACTAAGATTTTGAGCTTTAATGAAAGATACCAATGAATATATTAAATTTTGGTAAATTTTATGAAATAAATGCTAAAAAAATGTAAATAGGGTTTGTTTTGTTTTGTTTGTTTTGAGACAGGGTCTTACTCTGTTAACCAGCCTTGAGTAAGGCGGGGATGCAGTCATAGCTCACTGTAACCTTTAACACCTGGGCTTAAGAAATTCTGCTGCAGCCTCCCGAGTATCTAGGACTACAGACATATATCACCACACCGAATTAATTTAATATTTTTTTTTGTAGAGACGAGGTTTTGCTGTTACCAGGGCGATCTTGAACTCTTAGCCTCAAGCAATCCTCCTGCCTCTGCCTCTCAAAATGGTGGGATAAGAGTCATGAGCTACTGTGCCTAGCCCAAATAGTTTTATTTTTGGCAAATATTTCCTTAGTCCACATTGTTTATTTGTACAAGCATTAAAATTTATATATAATATATTTTGTATACTGAATAATACATCTTAATGACCCATATTTGCTATACTGTGAATACATTTTTAAAGGGGATAAATTTATAATATGCAGTTACTTCAGAAACATACATTAGTCTACAGTAGATGGAAATTTCTTCAAAAGGTAATATTGCCAGTTTGTTCAATTTCTTTTATTGCTCTTTTCAAAGAAGACATAATGGCATTATAGACCTGCCTTTCAATGTAATAGGTTGGTAGTATGCAAAAAGTGCCTCATTATTTCAAGTGAGGAAAGAAGTCATGCTTCAACAAGCAAAATGACATAAGTATATCTACAATTATTACTCTTGAAGGGTATTGAAAGTACTGCATTTTTACATCAAAAAATTGTTTAACCTGCAAAATAGCTTGTGCCAAAGAAATTGGGTTGCAAGCACTGTACACACATTTTTTCTTCATGAGAGAGAACTGAAGCTGCATATACACAGAATATTAGCCACCAACAAAACTGAACAAGATGAAATAAAAGCCTAGCTGAACACATGGAGAAAATAAAGTTTTCTAGACTGTAGATAAATCCATATGACCTCAGTATTCCCATTAATATGTGAAGTAGTCTTTGAGAGTATTTGGTGTAACTGAACACTCAAACCTTTTTTTTTTTGTAAATTTAAACATAGAAATTTTCACTTGGTATGTATTATGTGAATAATTTCTCAATTCACCATAGTCATTATCAATGTGATCCAGAAAGTTTGGTATAACTTAAAGAACAATTTTCTTGTATAATATAATGACTGGTTTCTATTAAATCATTGCTCTAAAATATGTAAATGCAAAAATTAAAACAAGCAAATGCGAGTGTAAGTATTTGAATGAAAACACATTAATAGTTTATTAAAGAGAAGAACAGGACTTTACAAAAACATCTTTTTAAGTTCCCATTATGCACAGTAATTACACTCTGTAAAGAAAAACTAAACAAACAAAGACAGTAAGTCCCGCTTTGAGAACACTAAACTGAGAAGATCGTTGTCCAAGATGCCACACTTCCTTAAAAATGTGAACTTATTTAATAAGCATTTAAAAATAGAATGGCCTTCTTTGATCATGCAAATATGTCCTAAGCCTCTAACATATGACAGGTGAACAATAAAATTTTGTACACATTACTGAATCATCCAATGGAAGAAAAATCTCAACATTTCGCAAAGGTTTCACTTGCTAAAATCTCTAATGAAGAAGCAATTTGCTAGGTCAAAATATTGTTAGAAATGCCTACACAAAGCACTTCGAGTGTAGTTACTTCTCTTCCACCTCTCACTGCCCCCAACGGTGGCTGATTTACTACAGCAGGTATTCAGAATTTATGTTTTTAACATAAAAATGAAGACATATGCTGAGAATTTACAAAAATCAATCAGAAACCATGGGCACAGGGAGGGGAACATCATACACTGGGGTAGATTGGGGGTTGGGGAGCTAGGGGATGGACAGCGTGGGGCAGGGAGGCTGGGGAGGGAAAACACTGGGAGAAATGTCTGATGTAGGTGACGGGGGGATGGAGGCTGGAAATCACCATGGCATGTGTGTACCTATGCAACAGCCCTGCGAGATGTGCTCATGTAACCCAGAGCTTAAAGTAAAATAATAAAAAAATTAAAAATAACTAAATGAAAATTTAAAAAATAAAATGTGCAATGCTCCCATGGGGAAAAAAATCAATCAGACTCATAATGTTTCTGCTCAAAACATGTATCTATCTTAGGCATTAATTTTCACTTAACCTGTACTTGAGTTAAACATTTGACCAGTGAAACCTGGTTTCACTTTTCATTAACTTCCTGTCTTCAGGGTGATGTAATTTAAAACTCTCTGTTACTAGTGTTTATACTTCTCAAGTAATTAGAAAAGACCAGGTTTTGAAATCCTTTTTCTGTCAAAGTTCTTCAGTAAGGGAATATTATTTGACTAATGTGGTACCCGAAAATATTCAGCAAAGGTGTTGCCAGCTCTAGTGAAATTATTCTGAGTGTCATAATTGTTCATTGCCATTGCTGAAAGTGTTGTCATACTATCAGTACCTCACCCTGACTGCATAAGTGGGAAAGAGCTTCACATAAAGGAAGGATTGCAAAGAAGAAGGAAATAATGCAGCTTTGGGAATTCAAACATACTTTCTTCTTTCTCATCTACTTTTTGCAGTCCCCACAATAAAAAAAAAATGATGCATTTTACAATTATGACATAGTATAGAAAAGTGTTTGTTTATAAATTTTATATAGACAATCAATGAAATAGACACCAATTCTGGAACCTTGGTAAAAAATGCATAGAGAATGTAAATGTTCCCAGATAATTGGAAATAATTACTGTAAATAAATATTATTTGATACTTTTTTGTTGGTGAGTTTTGTTCCTAAGGAGAAGTTATGACAGTGAATAAACAAATCTCATAATACTTTCTAGAATTGTTGAAAATTCCATATAAGTGGTACCTCAATAATCATTCAGGACTTTTGAGAAATAACAACAGCATCTTTGACCTTGTTCATTTTTTATCCATACTATTCACTGCCCTGCTTCATCCTGCCATTCTTCACTGCTCAGATTTATCCCTTCTTTTTTGTGCATTTATCGTTTATTTCTATTTTTACTTAATATTTTTATGTGTTTATGTTCTAATAGTTATTAATTGATCTTACATGTGATATTGTTAATCCATAGTGCCTTTTTCCTATTCCTAAATAATTATGTTTATATCAGAATTCAAGATAAATTCACTTTGTATAATTTAAATAATTTGCCTTTCTGTTGCCTTCTATATTAGTTTTAATTGCAATAATAATTATTGCAATATGTGGGAAATTGTAATGTGTATTCTTTTTTCACTACTATTTTTAGATTCAGTTTGAGAGAATTTTCTCGAAATTAATTAGCTTAGATCAAATTGCAGAAATATGTGTGTTAAAATGACAACTTCACATTTTCACCATGGAGACACATTATTTGTATTGAAAATTTATAATTATACCAATTTATGATGTATAAAGTGTTGTTATAATTTATGAATACAGTGTGGAATAATTAAGATAGATAACATACCCATCACTTCAAATACGTATTTAACTTTTTTTTGTGCTGGGAACATATAAAATTTAATCTCTTAAGAATTTTCAAATGCATAATTTATTTTACATTATATGCAAATATTTGCATACTATGCATCTGACAAAGTGCTAGTATCAAGAGCATACAAGAAATTCACACAACTCAAAATAATAAAACAACCCATCGAAAAGTAAGCAAAGGACATAAACAGACTTTTATCAAAGGAAGACATACAAATAGCCCACAAACATCCAAAAATACTCAACATCATAATTATCAGAGAAATGCAAGTTAAAACCACAATGAGATACCATCTTACACCAGTAAAAATGGTTACTATTAAAAAGAAAAAGTGATAGATGTTGGCAAGGATGCAGAGAAAAGGGAAGGCTTATACACTGTTGATGAGAATAATAATGTTACAACCTCTGTGGAAAACAGTATGGAAATTTCTCAAATTACTAAAAATAGAATTACCATTCGATCCAGCAATCCCACTACTGGGTAGCTACTAAAAGGAAAATAAATTATTATATAAAAAGACCGGCAGTTGTATGTTTCTTGTAGCACTATTCACAACAGCAAAGTCATAAAATCAACCTAAGTGTCCATCAGTGGAGGACTGGTTAAAGAAAATGCAGCATCTATCTATCTATCTATCTATCTATCTATCTATCTATCTATCATCTTTACACACACACACACACACACACACACACACACACACACACACACACTACCACCATGTAATACTATGCAATACTATGCAGCCATAAAAATGAATGAAATTGCATCTTTTGCAGCAACATGGTTTGGTCAGGAGGCCATTATCCTAAATGAAATGAATCAGAAAAGGAAAGTCAAGAGCCACATGTTCTCACTAATAAATGGGAGCTAAAAATGCATACACATGAATATATAGGGTGTAATAATAGACACTGGAGACTCCAATAGGAGGGAGGATAGGAAGGAGATGAGGAATGAGAAATTACCTATTGCGTAGAATGTATACTATTTTCATGATGGTTACACTAAAAGCCCAGACCTCACCACTACACAATATATCCATGTAACAAAAATGCACCTGTATCCCCTAAATCAAAAAAAAAATTGTTTAAAAACTATGTTCACCACACTGAGAAATATAACTCAAAAAAGCAAAGAAAGCATATTCCTCCTGTTTGTGAATTTATGCCCTTTGACTATTATCTTCCCGTATCCACAATGCCCAAACTCTGTAATCATCATTCTGCTCTCTGCTTCTATGAGTTCATTTTATACCTCTCACTCTCAACCTTTGCCACAAGTCTTTTTAAAAAGAAAAAACTTAAACTGAGCATTTTCCCTATATATTTCTCCCCATAAACATAGCAAAGGCATTATGTAGTAAGTGCCTTGATATATTTTTGCTGGGTTTCATGGAGATCAGGTTGTCTAATTACTGGAGAATATGTTTGTGGTATCCGAAAGTGTGCAAGCAGAAAAATTATTCTGGTTCCCATCCAATTTCCCAGTCTATATTTTCCTTACATATAAGTTCCATCCAGTTTTTTTCAAAGTATAATCATAGGTAGCATAAGTGACAAAAAATATGGGATATGAGTCGGGTTGCATAAACAAGCACAATGCCTAGAAATCTGTGATAGACTGAAAGAAGAACTCACAAATTATCAGCAAGAAACAGTTGGAAGTAGGCTTGAGGTAAACAGAAACACAAACAACATGTCAGCCATGATAAAGAGTGTAAATTTAAACAGATGTCACTTCTAGAGCAGCAGCAGGCAGATTAAACAAAATTGTCTTTGGATGAAATACAAGGGAGAGGAAGAAAATATGAAGCCTGTAGGAGCACTGTGTCCAGCAGCTCTTCCATAGTAATCATACCTCAGCTGGGTAAAAAAAAAAAAAAAAAAAAAAAAAAAAAAAAAAAAAAAAAAAAAAAAAAAAAAAAAAACAGCAACAAAATCCATACTGATTAAATGAACTATGTGTATGGGGATTTTTTTGAAAGAAGAAGATCAGCTAAAATATGAAACAAATAGCATAAATAACTGGAAAGATGTAGATGAGATGCCCATTTGTCAACCTGCGTCATATATCATAACATTTATTCAATTAATAGATGTGCTACTATTGCATTAATACATAAAACAATGTTAGAGTCCCATAAACACATATACATTTCAATATAAAACTTAGGAATTTAGATAAGTTTGATAACAATTTTATGTAATCTTATCTAGTCTGGTTATGGTTCTGGAGGCAATTCTAAAACAAAATGACTACATATATATACATCAGCAGTAACCAGGGTTGTAAATTCCAGTATAATTTTAAATTTCAAGCAGATTTGTTTTCAAACCTCTTTTTCACTTTTCAACTCCATTTTATCATAGTGCCCTGAACATCCTCTAAATTATTTTTATTAAATTTTAAAAATCCTGACATACAAAATTTTATGTATTTATCAAGTACAACATGAGGCTTTGAAATATATATACATTGTGGAATCACTAAATCTAGCTAATTAACATATGCATACTTCACATAGTCATTATTTTGGAAAATCAAACAACTCAATAGCAAGAAAATGAAAATCTGATTAAAAATTAGGCAAAATACCTGAATAGACATTTCTCAAAAGACATACAGATGGCCAATAGTTACATTTAAAAAATGATCAATATCACTGATCATCAGGAAAGTTCAAATAAAAA
The DNA here is from genome assembly GCF_001604975.1 of Cebus imitator. Lineage (NCBI taxonomy): Eukaryota > Metazoa > Chordata > Mammalia > Primates > Cebidae > Cebus > Cebus imitator. The sequence goes on along the minus strand of NW_016108073.1, from coordinate 419,419 downwards.
CTACATTATCTTACCTCCAGGTTTCCTATGTGAGTCGTATTGTCCATTTGTGGCTATGAACAACTCATGAAATTTTTGTAAAATATATCCTAATAACATAACTTTAAAAAGCAGTAAACTGTCACATGCTAAATAAATGGTAGTAACTATTTTCCAAATACAAACATGAGGAACAGGTGGACTTTTCAAGGCTCTAGTATGTGTAGTATGATCAAGAAAATAGGTAGTTAATAGTTTTGAGCAATTACAATTGGATGAGGAGAGCTAAATTCTTTATATACATTATTTCATTTAATTTTTACAACATCTCAATGGGTTACATAATACTACTTTCACATTTAAAACATGAAAACAAAACAAAACAAAAACAGAGACTCAGGATGGCTAAGTAATGTTTGCAGTGGCAAACAGCTAAAGTAGGATGTATTAGCAAGTCTGTCTGAATCTGAAGTCCATGCCACCCTCTCTTGCTTTCAAGTGAATGAGTGATACCAACATATAAGGTTGAGGAAACTACAGGTAAACATAACTGAAATTCTTTACCATTTCCCTCCTGTGATCTATCAATACAAAATATAATTTAAAATAAAAATATAATTTACTTTTTTAGGTAACTTTTAAAATTTTCTATGCTTTTTTTTTCTTAACCAGAGGTGCCTATCAGTATTTCCTGGGTACATTTGAAATGCACATATATTTGGGAATCATCACTAGAAATTCTGATGTAGTAGTCTTGGTTGAGACCAACTGTTCTATAAGACCATACTAATCTAAACAAAGAAAAAGAGCTGGAGTGATGTAGTAGTTTTAACTGATTTCTGAGAGGAAAACAACAAACAAAGTAAAATATGATCTCCTGAGACTAATGAAAGTTGAATAATTTTTTTTTGGCTTATTGAGCAAGAGTATGTGATTGCCTTTTCATTTTGGAGAAAGGTAAGTATAAGATAAGTGTGTGAAAGAGAGGAGGAAAGATGTGTTTTTAGCTAGAAGTGGATAAAATCTAGTTACAGAGAAGGTCTCTTTATAATGGAGGAGACAACCATGTCTGTAGGCTAAAGATGAGGTAAAGTAAGAAGCTGAAAAGATGAGAATGTTTTTGTTATCAGAGCAAGGTTTTGGAAAATGCTAGAGTTGTGGAGAAATGGAAAATACAATTTAAAACAGTTCAGAGACAAACATAATGATAAAAAGTAATGTTAAAGGTGAGATTGAATGCCATCAACTCATTGCAGTACTAATCCACAGTGATTTATTGCAGTTTTTATCTATTCTGTTATAGTAGCTATTCAAGTGTAGTAGCCATAGAATAAGGTTAATTGATTCAAGTTTGGTGACATAAAGAAGAGATGGAAAAGCAGGAAAAGTGATCAAGATAATTAAGGGTGATGATAAGAAAATGAAATGATAGGTAATGGAGGATCACATTAGACAGTAAAGGAAATAAATCCGAGACGGCTAATAAAGATGGAGAAGAGGATGTCAAAGGCACTGACATATTCAATGAGATTATAAAGTACATGTAGTGGGGGAAAGAAGAAAGGAATACAATAATTTGTTAGAAAGCACACTATTCAAATTCAGCATTTCAGAAAAAGAACAATTATGTGTGAAGGCAAAATTCAAGATGTGAAAGGGAGTGGCTGAAGTGGTGTGAAAAAGAAAACTAAAAGCTACTTATTGTGCACATGAGCATAGAAGTCACCAGGTATGGTGTTAGGGGTGAGGGTGGAGAGGCAAAATTGTGAGTAGCTTCCAATAACACTGATGATTATTAAGGAGTGACTAGGAGGTTTTCATAATTCACTAATAAGGACTGAAAGAGGTATACAACTAGACGCCCCAGACATCATGATAATGCTTTAGTATGAGCATAAAGAAGCTATAGGTTGAATGGAATACTGGTAGTAAAAAAATATGTGATTCCCAACTCACAATCTTGTGGTATAGGGAACTAGCAGTTTTTAAGGTTAATTAAAATTCTTGAGTGCAATATAAGCTTGGAAAGCACAGAACGGAGGCAATTCTGGTGATTTACAAAATAAGATATAATGGGCAGTCTCATTGAGAAACCATTGTTTAGATGAATAAGCAGTAAACATTTTACACCTCTATGTTACTCCACTCTCAAGATTCAACGTCCAGGGAGAAAGAATGATTGGCCTTATTTGTGTCGCCTTTATGAGTTTGTCAGAAGGAAATGATGCTGTATATTTAATATTCACTTATATAAGCTTGCAATTCTATCCGACGTATAGTGAAGAATCCTGCATCCTTAAAAATAACCTGCTCGTGATGCACTTAGAATACTCCTGGCCATTCTTGTTGCATATTCACACATAGCCGTTATATATAATAGTATTGTTATAGAATAGAAGATTGAAAGGGAACAGGGGAGAGGGTGAAGGAGTCTGTGCATATCAGCAATACACAGAAGAAAATCTGAAACTGAATGCTTTATATCACCATTTGTAAAATTTTCTCTTTCTCTGGCTCCCTGCCTGTCTCTTCATACACCCATTTTCTTCTTCCATCTTATCATTAGCTCATTCACCTCTGATTCAAAAACTCAATTTCAGTTTTTATGCAAACCTTTTGAGCTATCTTCAAATCTAATTAGGTGTACACTCGAGAACAACTTCACTAAAACTAAAATGAAATTGAAATCTATATATAATTTCTAATAATTTTTGTACAGTCACATCTACGTATTTTGTCTTGTCTTGTTTTGCCTAATGATGTTTCTTTTTGCCACTGTTAGAGAAGTATTTTCCTACTCCAAAAACACAGGTTTTTTTATTTTTTATCTTTTATTCTATACTGGAACATTTTATATTTAGGTCTTCACTCTACTTGTGTTTATATTTTAGGATATATAAAGAGCTTTCTTTCTCTTCATGTAGAAATCCTGTTCTCCTAAAACTACTTATAAAACAATGTGTATTTATTACAGATTTTAAGTACTCAGTCAAATGCCTTTTTTGAACTTTGTGCATAATATTTAAAATATAGTCATTTTTCCTGTGTACTTGTAATTAATTTATAATTTTCAGAGACCAGAAGTCATGGGATACTACTTTGCCTCCCAGTTTTTTTTTTTTTTTTTTTTTTTGAATCTCAAACTAGTTTTAAAATGTTATGGTGACTTGCTTTCATTTGAGAGGAACCCTAGAGCTAAGCTCTTCACATTTGTTGTCAATGAAATGTTGTTGTAGAATGAGAGCTACTTACAGATGTACCCTTACTTTCATTCAGTGTGTAGATAACATGTAGTGCTTTTATTAAAGCATGGCTCAGTCCAAAGTTGGAGAGGCCAAGAGTTATTTCTATTTTAATTCTAGGAATCTGGCTCCTAAGTAAGAGTTATTTTGCAATCAGGTTTTGATGGCACCTCAGCTAGTGGTGAAGTATATGACAGTTTTTTTAAGATATAGCATATTTTATTTTATTTTGGTCCTTTATTTTGGCTACAATTTCCGATATTTTTAAAAGATAATTTCTCAGATGCAAGATTGTGGCAGGCCAGGCCTCACTAAACTCAGGCCTCCATAATAAGTGTTTCAGTACTGAGTGGTTAAGTTAAATATTAAAAGCTGTAAGAGCCAGTGTCCTTATGCAGGGACTGGAATAAAAAAGAAAAGACCTCATCATCAGTTTTGCCTAGGCCTTTCCTGAACCTTAAAGCATGATTAAACAAGTTTTGCTGGGGGTCAGAAGAAATCCCCCAGGCCTCCACAAACAAGTTTATTGTAGCTCTGAAGTAACTCCCCAAACCTCCATGATTGAGCAGGAGAGAAGATAAGGGTAATCACCCCAGCACCTGGACCCATTTAGATTAAGTAAATGAACTGAGGCTCTAGAGGAAGGTCTTCAAAATTCAGACCTTAGTTATACTTTATAAGAAGTTAATCACTTATGTCTTCAGATGATTGCACACATACACAGACATGTAGCTTAGAAGCTCTGGAAAACTTATAATTTTGAAGCCGGTCTGGTGATAATTTCCAGGCCTTCTCCCTGTAACCGGTGGCAGAAATAAAAACTTTCTTTCTCCCCAGTTCATCTGCATCTTGTTAGTGGGCCACGTGAAATAGCCCAACCCTCAGTTCGGCCCGAGAACAAAATTTAACAAGATAGCCAGGAGAGACTGGAACTATGCTGCGTTCAGTGGCCAGTGGCTTGACAGGAGACAGGCTTCAGGAGGATCCCAGCAGTTGCTGGGTGAGATTTTCCCGGAATCCACCCGAGAGCTGTCTCTTGTGCAAAATTGCACATCGCTTTCACTACTGAGAAACAGCGGAGATCAGGAGTGGATATGCTCAAAGGGTGAGTTAATCGTATATCACTGTTATCCATGATTTATCCTATGGTTATGCCGGAAGCCTATTGTTTTCCTATCTGGGCTTACTAAGCTGTTTGTCCCATACCACCAAGAGAAGCAATAGGGCTCGCTCATACACCCACTTTGCATTTAGATTGAGATTAGGTTTTGAGTTGGTTTTGAGTCTATTTAGCCTCAGTGCACTCCCCCTTGTGTCACCCAAAATTTGTTTCCTTTTGTTTGTGTATCTATCTGTCTTGTACCTTTTGATACCATGCAAACTTGAAAATGGGAGGTACAGTACTGGTTCCAATCCTGCTGAGAGCCCCCTGGGAAGGAAAATCATTTTTTAGGAGCTCAATGCCTAAAAGTGAGTTTAATTAAAAGCTATCATCTAACGTGTATATACAGTATAGGTGTGCATGTTTGTATTTAAAAGGCCCTCAGGTTTTTGGGCTTTTGTTCGTTTATTTCTCTCCTAGGACCTTGTCTTTTTGAGCAAAACATTTTTTCTTCTCAACTGACTGAATTCTGTCTTCATTAAATGCTATTGCAACAGAAGCTACTATAGGATTTTTGGGAAAAAGTATAATTATACACTTAGAAATGTCTTTGTTTGGAAAAAAAATGTTTTAAGTGCACTCTAAAAGCATTACATGGCCTAACCTCATAGTAATTCTCCATTTTTGAAAACCCAGAGTTTAGCATGGGCTCTGCCCAGAGCTCAAAGATCCAATTAAAAGATAGGTAGTCAATATCTAAATAAAGCTAGTCTCTTTATAAAGTCTCTCTATATAAATATATATATTAATTATATATAGATATGTATAATTAATAATTATGTATAATTAATATATCTATAGATTATATAGCTATATATTATATAATATGTAAAATTATATATATACAGTTTATAATTTTGTGTTTGGCCTGGCATCCATCTTTAATCTCCCTTTAACACCACCAGACCTTTTCTCTGTGTACATTGAGATGTAAATCTTGCCATCTGATTTTTGACCTGAGGGTTGTTTTCTTCAATATGCAAATTTAGGGCTATTTAGTTGACAACTGCCAGAGTAATGAACCAGGTTATCAAGAGTTTGTAAGTCTAAGATAGGAAAAAGGAGGTCTTACGAATCTATAAAATGTACTTCTATTGGCATGCCTAATATGTCTATGTATTTATGTCTTGTGTACACCATGTTTCATCACTGAAAGTATATAAAGAAGTTCTAATTAATTGGCTCTAAGAAAAATAAAAGTGCTTAAATACAGTAACAGAAAAAGGAAAGACTAGTCAAATGCTTTTTCAAGTTTATGTGACTTAAGTAAAATCTTTAATAAATAGGCAAGCTTTAAAATTATTGGTAAAGTAATATTAGAAGTGTCTTGAGAGTTGCCAGCATACATTTTTCTTTGCATTTATTGATCAAGCAATTTCATACTTATCTATGCCAAATAAGGTGTAAAAATTTGGCAGAGAGGCTACAAAACTATAACTCAGCCCGAAACAGGATGATCTTTGTTTGTGTAATTTTTAATACATAAAACATTAATATTTAATGAAGATAGCTATATATTTATTTAGCAAATACTCTAATCTCTAATGTTGTGGCCTTAGGCAGTCTAGTCCACAGACATGAAGGAAGGTTGTTCTGGGAAATGACTGTTATCTTTGTTTCAAAGCTAAAGTATAAACTAAGTTAATGAACAGGAATAGCTTGGAGGTTAGAAGAAAGGTGGAGTCAGATTATTTTCACTGTCTCAGTTATAATTTTGCAATGGCAGTTTCAGAACTTTAAATGATTACTATTAAAGTTTTTTTATGAATAATTTAGGTAAATGATTAAAATAAATAATTAGATAAATATAATGTGATACAAACTTGTCATAATTTAGAATTTAAAGTTATATTAATAAATTAAACAACAGATATTTCATTATTTGGGTACTTTCCAATAAAAAATATATTGTAGAAAATCATTCTTTTAAAAAACTAATTCCTTTTTAAAGGGCAACTGATTTTTGTCTAATTCAAAGCTTATTTAAAGGTTATACATGACAAGGTAAAAGAAACCAGGAAATAAGATACATACAAAGAAAGTTATAAAAAGATTATTGGTAAAAGAAAAATATCTTCAAAAATGTAAATATTTGGTCTAAATTATGCAGGTCAAATGCTACATTTGCTAAATGCTTTAGGTCATAAACTGCTTCTTTGACTTAAAAATTGGTCAGTTTATTTTGGAGTGTTAAATTCTAAATACGGCCTGGGGAGATACAAAATTATGCATGTCCTTAGTTATGCAAATAGGTATTTAAGAAAAGAGATTTTATATAAGATAGAATCTTGTATGGTAGATTTTTGTTCTACAGTAAAATAACTGGTTGTTTAAAAAGAGGGATGTTTAGGACAAGTCAGGAGGTTAAGGCATATCATACCCTGTCTGTGTAAGTTGTGAAAGAATTTATGAAAGGGAATTTATCCAAAAAAATATTGTACAATTTAAAGGTACTTAGGCCTCCTAGATGCTCTATAAAATGCCACTACGACTCTTAGCTGTACAAGTTGCCTGCTTTACAGCTAGGTAAAGCCTGGGACACAGGGAGTTAGATGCTGGAATAAGTCAGACCTCATCTGACTTCTGTCTAGGTCCTATGCTCCACACCTAGTACATAATTAAAATTCTAAACTTACCAAATTTTTCAAAAGTAAGGGTTGCTAAGAGTTAACAATGTAACATGTATTTAACACTATTGAAGAAACAGTATTACGTGCAATGTGTACAAAGAAAGTAAAATACTGTATACTTTTGGTAAAAAGATTATGAGGAGGCATGAGAATGTGGATTTTTGACTAGATTAAAAGGTTGAAGGATTGTTGTAAGTTGAATAAAATAAAGCTGAAGGTTTAAGCAAGTTGTGGAAAGTTGACTGTAAAGGAAGTTCTGTGTATAAACCTGTTTACTAAAGTTAAGGAGTATCATCCAGTGTTTATGTAAATTGAACATTAAAATAAAAGCTAAATGTGTTTCTCTTAGAGCACTAACCTGCTCTTTAACAAAAATTGTAAAGGGTTGTAAAAGGTCTATACGAATCTTACCACATAGTTAAACATTAAAATTGGGTAACTATGTCTATAAGGTTTTATTAAGAATTGGGTTTAACATTAATAGTAAACTAATATAAAGGTGAAATTTGGCTTATTTGGTACCAAAAATCATACAGGGAGCATTGCCAAATATAAAATGGTGTTTGAATTTCTTTGGCCATATTTGTATAAATATGTTATTGGTGTATGTTCCAAAATCATGGGAAACTCCTATAATTCTGATATATCTTTGCACATATTATCAGTAATAATTATAATTACTATGTTAAATTATTGTGTGCCACAGAGGTAACAGATTTCCTTGTCAATTGTGTCTCTAGCTATGGCTGCCCTAAAACCTTTTGTCATCCGTAAACAATTGTTGTCTTGTTTTGGTCCTCTTTAGAAGATGGTTTTGTAATCAGCTATAAAACTCTAACAGGTGCTTTTGAATCCAGGTTTCTGATGACTTTAGAGATTGTGACATTAGAATAAAGGAAAAAAGTTCAAGACTCTTGAGGAGATAAAATATTTATTCATATCAAACAGGACACGAATTAACTGCAAACTGATCTAATAGGAGACTGAGGTGATCTTTTTGACTTTTGGCTTAAAATGTTGTAATCCTTTGTCTGCTTTTCAGAGACAAGGAAACTTTTCTTTTGAGCTATTAACAGCTTTTAACAATTAAGTGAAATATACTCCTCTGAACAAATTTGGAGCATATTTTTTCTCTCTATCTGATTTCTCTAGAACTTAGAAACTGTCTGTGAGTATTCTTAGTTTATGGCAACAGATTTATTTGCATAAGTGCAGTAAGAATCTGTTTTCTGTTGAAACAGGACACAATTGGAAAAACTGGTTATTTTACCAACGCTTTGCCTGTAATGGAGTGCTTTCCTTTAAGGAATCAAAGTTGACTTATGGAGCCAATAAAGCTCTTGGAAAACTGGCCTCATATTTTGTGTACACAGTCCCTGTACATGTTTTCTGATTTAGAGTAAGTAAAGAATGTCACTTTCTGACAGGCCCAGAATCCTAAGTTATCTTGGAATCTCAGGAGAAGGACTCACCCAACTCATAGGTATTTATTGGTACAAATCCATGGCTGGGCCCACATTTTTAAAGGTCTTCTCTCAGATTCCTTCTATAAAACAAAGTTCCATCAAAGCTAATTTGAAAGGCCTATGTGAAAAATACTTATTCTTCCTGCACTGTATACAAATAATTAGGCTAATATAATAAAGCCAACCAACCCAACCATGATTTGTCTTTTAATAAAAATGGAAAACTGGAGAGAGAATGTTTCAAAAATTATAGTACACCTGTTGTTGAATTCTAGTTTTGTCTGATGTTTCTCAATTTTTTATTATTTTCTACAGTTTGGATTAATTTCTAATTTTTCTGACTACAATTCTCCAACATAATGTTTTAAATTTTTTTTTCTTTTTCCCCCCATTTTTCCTAATTGGAATCATTGAAACCTAAACTGTACTTTCTTAGAGCCCTGCAAACTGAAGCCTAGACAACTTAAACTTCA